>NW_024581033.1:173515-206251 GCF_017639235.1 Corvus kubaryi
GGGGCTGTGGGTGGATCTCTGCATTCCCCGTGGATCCCCAGGGGCTGCAGGGGCACAGCTGCTCCACCACGGTCTCACCACGGCCTGCAGAGGAATCTCGGCTCTGGCTCCTGGAGCACCTCCTGCCCCTCCTTCTCCACTGCCCTTGGTGTCTCCCTGTTGTTTCCCTCACAGTTCTCACCTCCTTCTCTTCTCTGACTAGCAAAAAAACCCTGTGGCCCTTTTTGTTTTGATTTTCTTCTGAAATCTGTTATCACAGAGGCGTTACCAACCTCTCTCACTGGCCCAGCTTTGGCCAGCAGCATGTCCATCTTCAGAGCCATCGGGGACTGGCTCTGCTGGACATGGTGGAAGCTTCCAGCAGCTACTCGCAGAAGCCACCTCTGTGGCCCCCCTGCTACCAAAAACCAGCCTGTGCCAAACCAACACAACACCACACTGCCACAGCTTTCCATCTCTGCCTTCCTATTGACTGTGGGATTTCCCACAAACAGGGGTTTCCCACAAACAGCCTGTCATTCTTTCTCCATCTATTTTGGGGAAAAGGCCCTGTTCCCGCACAGAGTGCTTTTCCACACCTCCCAACTCAGACAGTTCCCTTCCCAGCACCTCTCTCCTCTCCTCTCTCCCCAGCATGATGGAATGCGTCTCTGAGGTGTAGCCACCACTCACCAAGGAGAAGGAGAACATGGACTCGAGCCCCTTTCCCAGCCTGGCAGTGCTGCGGGTGCTGGATGAACCCCACGACACAGTGCCACATGTCCCATCTGGGACCGAGCTGGACTTGAGCTGGGAAGTGATGACAACACAGTGGCTTCACAGGAGCAGGCTGCTTTGTGACTTGGGAAGGAAGGATGCTGTGGCAGAGCCGGGATGTGCCTCCCCAGCACGGGGAGTGGCTGGGACAGAGCTGTGGCACTGGGGACAAACCCAGGGGCAGCAGCCGGCTGCTGGGCTGCAGGAGATGACCGGGCTCCTTGTCACTCACTTCCTTAAGCACAAGAAACACCACTTTACCTCATTCCAGGCTCCCTCTCCAGCCCTCTTTTTGCACCTTGGCCTCTTTTTCCACTGCCTTCCGTGACCTCCCCACTCTCGCACCACTGGGGAACCCGAGTCCCTCTTTCAGCACACTCCTCCCCGGCATGACTCCCACGTGGCTGCCGCTCCGCCCTGCTGTCCCCATGGACACAGCTCCACCCTGGTGTCTCCATGGACGTTGTTACCTTTTGCTTAGCTCCGGGCTCAGCCGCGTGCTGAGAGTTGTTCCTGGCTCAGCTGCCACCAGCCATCGGTAAATAAACACAACACCCACGTGGACACGCAGACCGTCACCTGCTGCCCGGTATTGCTCCTGCCTTCCTCCTCTGCCATCCCAAATCATCCCCCTTAACCTTTCCTTGTCTTACTGGGGACAATCACAGCGGGTGGGAGCTGGCTGGTGGGACATCAGCCTGCTAAATGTGCCAGGATAATGGAAACACCTGGGAAAAATGGGGAAAACACAGCAAATCCCGAATGATAGGGTTATCCTACCTTTTCCTTTGGAGACACCACTGCTGGCTGCCCCCCCTACTCCAGACAGAACGGGTTTGTCTGTAGCAGGAATGGGGTGACACCCCGGGGCTGGACAGGTGCCATAGCTCAGAGAGGTCTGACAGGGGATCCCAGAGGCAGAACTGGGGGGCAGCCCCCTCCTTTCCCACCGGTAGTGACCCCAACCTGGCCGGACACCAGCCTGACACTGCCCGTGTCCCTGAGGGTCCTGCCACAGACGCTTCCCAAGGTGCCGGTCCTGGAGGCTGTGCCCTGGAGGTGACATACCTGAGTCAGGACTGCAGGGAAAGGCGCAAGGGTTAACTGAGCCCCAAGAGCATGGAAAGCTGCTAATGATCCCAAAGGGAATGGAAAGGAGCTTGCTGAGCCCTCAGGCTTGTCCTGTTGTTGCACCATTGTGACCAAAACGCTTCTGCTCCTCCATTTAACGAACCTACCACAGGGATAACCCTGACGGACAAGGAAGGTCTCATCAGCTCCTGATTTACTCCCAAGCCTCCCCACACCCCTGCCTTGCCCAGGACCTGGGCTTGTTCCATGCAACCCTTCACCATCCCACAAATCCAACAGATTTACACTGGATTTTGCAGCTGATGCATCACAGTGTCCATGACAAGTGGCCAGCCCTCAAAAAGGGCTGCTCCAACACCTGCTGCCCCAAACACACACAGCCAGTGGCTTTGGGGCCCAGGAGCAGGGGATTCTCCCCAGAGATCCAGCAGGATTCCCTCTGTCCCTTTCCTTCCCACAAGAAGCCAGCAGCACTGCTAGTTTACATCCTAAACAATGAGGAGTCAGTGTCGGGGTGTTTCTCCATGGGAACAGGCCCACAGACCTACCAGTGACCTGTACCTGTTTATGTATATATAGATAGTTATTCAGTATACATCTACACATATTTTTATATTATTAAATATCATATTATATTATTATATATATATAGATATATATATGCATACATACACTGCACCCATGGCCCTCTTCTCCCCTTTTGGGCCTCAAATCACATGCTGGTTGATGCTTTTGCAGCTCAGGCTGGTGTTTGTCCAGAGGCTGCTGGTGCTGCTGTGACCACGTCCATGCTCAGGGCGTGCCAAGGCTCTAATCACCTCCATGGTAATTAGCACAGGGGATACCTGCTATCCACCAGTGGCCGCGGCAGGATCCGGCTCCCCACGGCCAGCACCAGCCGGAGCAACCACCTCCAGTACCAGCTTCATCCGGCAAAAAGGCTCTGAAGTCACGGAGAGAGGGAAAGGGAGGAGAAGGAAACAAACAGGAGACCCCGTGATGCCCACGGGTACAGCCGATTGCAGGTTTCTTCTTGCCCTGACACCTCCGTGGGCTCTTCCAGCCATGGAAAAACAGGGGGCTCCTCCTTGGCCCCCAAGCCTTGTGATACCTGCTGGGTGTGCTGTGTCCCCCTTTGCTTTTCTCTTTTTTCCTCTCTTTTCCCCTCCCCTGAAGCCGGAGTTGTTGAATTTTTCCCCGCAGGTTCAGGTGGAGGTGGAGCAGTGGGAGGAGGGACAGCCAGCCCTTCCCACGGGCCTGGTGCCTGGGGATTGGGGCAGTGGGAGCGCCCTGCCGAGGGCAGGGGCTGAACTGGGAGGAGAAATAAACTATTAAAACAGAAAGGAAAGAAGAGAAATTCCAAGCACTGATCTGGCCAGTCCGGTTGGCTCGAGCGGGAGGCGACGGAAGGAAGCCCGCGGCTGGGGAAGCTCCAAAGGTAAAAGCAGCTCTGTTCTGCTCCCCTTTCCATGCTGAAGCCACCTCAGATGAGGTCGGCAGGGTTTCAGCCTCACCCCATTCCCTGTGGCTCTCCTCTGGCTCTCCTTCGCTCTCCTCCGGCTCTCCGTCCCGCTTGCTCCCTGGCACACCCACCCCACAACTCCCTGGCCACGGTGCCTCCCTGCCCTCCTCGCTTTCCCCATGGCCGTGCTCCAGGAAATGCTGCACCCAGCCATCATTTACCACCCCACAACATCCACACAGTCCTCTGCCTTAAATCCCGGGTGTCCCCATCCCAAGATATGGGAAACGGGAGCCACTGCTGCCCGTTAGCCGGTGCTCCTCCCTCCCTGGCACTCAGCAGCCCCAGCACCCACTCACTCCCTTGTGGGCATCCAACACTGTCATTCCCTGGAGCAAAGGGCTCCAGGGGTTTTGGGGCTCCCCACGCCCCCTGGCCAGGCTGCAGCTTGTTGGAGCTTCCTTATTCCAACCATCAGAGGAAATGGCTTAGGAGTGACCCATCCAGGAGCAGAGCCGGAGCATTGTGCCAGGCAGAGACAGCCCCACGCCACACTCATGAGTGTCTCCCACCCTTTCTCTGTGTGAAATACAGGTGGGCTGGCTCATCTCCATCCTGTCCTCTTCCTTCCCTGGCCATGGAGAAACTCAGTTAATCCTTTAGGCATAAATCACTTCCAGCTGGTCAAGCTGAACATGTACCGGGCGTCTCTCGCGTACCTTGATCCCTGGTTTCACCCCACGCCTGGCACCAGGCTGTTCCAGAGGGAAGCACCGTGCCTGCATCCCTGCTCCAAGCCAGGCAGCACCACAGGCCTCCCACTTCCCATGCCACACCAACAAACACGGGGGGACCAGCCCTGCTCCCACCCAAAACCAGGAGCGCTGAAGCTCCAGAGCAAAGAGGAGCTCGGGAGAGGCTTTCACCCCTCCTGACTCCCAGAGTTAGGCCGGGTGTTTACCCTGGAAACACCGGCACCGTGAGGTCCCTGAGGCTCCCCCCTCAGCCCCAGCACCCGCATCTCCCGCAGCGGGCGTGTGGGCACAGAGGAGCCCAGCCTCGCCGGGCTCTGCTCCGCTCCCTGCTCCCAGCATCCGCCTCTTCCCGCGGGGCCAGCGCAGTGACACCGCTGCGTGGTGCCAGCTGGGGGGTCCCCGTGTGCCATCCCTGTGCTCCCCGCTTGCCTGGAATGCCGTGCAGCTGTGCCAATCCCTGGGCACGGCCACGGGGTAGCAACGCACTGAGGAACACCGCACCTCCAGGTGGGAGGCAGCGTTTCCATAAACAAAGCAGACCGCTGGTAATTAACAGGTTCAAGGGCATGTCAGGCTGGAGGCAGCTCTGCAGCCCAGGCAGGAGGCTGGCAGGTGAAGGGGGTCCCACTGAGACCCCCAAAGCTGCGGTTTCCCATGGCTGAGCTCATTTCCCCTCCTTGGTTTTGGATTTAGGCTGAAGCCAAATTTTTAAAATCCTGCGGCCCCCGGCTGGTCATTAATCTCCTCCCACCCATGAATTCATGGTTGGGAAAGCCAGGCTGGGAGTCAGTGCAGGGCGGGCAGGTGACACAGCGGCCACCAGGCCGTGGGTGGGACATGGCTTTGGCTTTACCGCAGAGCAGCACCCACCACCCCCAGACGGAATCGCTGCGGGGGCCGATGGGGGTGGCCGGGCCCTCCCTGTGCCAGCACTCACGGAGCCCTTCCCGGTCTGTCCCAGGCCCGGCCCGCCCTGCGGCGGAGGCAGGTGGACTTTGTCCGCCCCGGAAGACGCCGCCGCTTGCGATGCCGGCAGCGCCCGCGCCTGTCACCTGAGCGTGCCATGGCAGGTAGGTGAAAGCCCAATTCTCCCCTGTTCTCAGCTGGGAAGGATCCCTGTGCAGGCACAGCTGGGGGTCCTGCTCTGGTGTCACCTCACAGGGAGGGCGAGGGTCCTTCCCAGGCTCCCAAACCGGCTCAGCCTGCTGCTAAACAGCCACGAGCACCACTCACTGCCAGACCCCCACGGCACAGCTTGCTTTTCCGGGATGGCTACACCACTCACCTGCCCAGCGGAGAGCTGGATCAGCTTTCCCACCCAAACCCCCTCCCCTGTGTGCCCCCAGACCTTTGCAGTGTGCCCCCCGAAATCCTGGTGCCAGCTGCCAACGAGACGCTGGACCTGGTGCTGGGAAGCCAGGTGGAGCTGAACTGCACCGTGCGCTGGGCGGGCACCGAGCGCTGCCAGCCCATTCCCGCCTGGAGCAAGGACGGGCAGTGGCTGGGCAGCGGGAGCAGCCAGGACACCACCTGGTAAGGAGCCTGCCCTGGGGACACCCATGCATCTGCTTTTGGGGGGTGTCACCACAGCATCCCCGTGTCCCCTCAGGTCTGGCCAAAACTCCTCGGAGCAGCTCCTGGCCAGCGTCCTGCAGCTCAACCTCACCCACGATGCTGATTTTGGGGTGTTTGCCTGCTGGATCAGCAATGCCACGGCCACCTTCACCCTGCGGCGAGCGGGTAGGGACCTGCTGGGGACAGGGAGGGGGCATCCCACGGCGAGCCCAGGTGCACGGGGGGATTGAGGACAGTGATAGGGGCACCGCTGCCTCTCTCGCACCGGGGTGCAAACCTGCGCCAAACCCAGGTGCGCTGCTCACCGTGCCCATCCCTGTCCTGGCAGAGGCGGCGGGGCACGTGCCGGCGGTGCTGGCGGCCCTCCTGGTCCTGGTGCTCCTGGTGCTCCTGGCTGTGCTCTACGTCCGGTGCCGCCTGAGCGTGCTCCTCTGGTACCGGGACCGCTACGGAGAGCTGGAGATCAACGGTGAGCCGGAGGTGACACCCCGCTGGGAACAGCCTCCCGCGCTCCGGGGGCTCACCCAGCCCTTCCCGTGTGATCCCTGCTCCCTGGCTCTCCCCAGACGGGAAGCTCTACGACGCCTACGTCTCCCACGCCACCGCCCCCGATGACCGAAAGTTCGTCCACTTCATCGTGAAGCCGCAGCTGGAAAACCGCCACGGCTACAAGCTCTTCCTGGACGAGCAGAACATCCTGCCCAACTCAGGTAGGCACCACGCAGGGCTGGGCAGGGGGTGACACGGGGACCTGGGCGCTTGAGACCCTCTTTGCCTGCAGAGCCGTCAGCCGACCTCATCATGAACGTCAGCCGGTGCCGGCGCCTCATCGTGGTGCTCTCCGTCGCGTACCTGGAGCAGGAGTGGTGCAACAGCAGCTTCAGGTAGGAGTGGAGCAGCTCCCCCAGGAGAGGAGAGGGGCTGGCGGGTCCCTCACCCCCCTGTCTCGCAGGGAAGGGCTCTGGAGGCTGCTGGAGCTCTCCAGGAAACCCATCTTCATCGTCTTCGAGAGCCAGTACCGGGAGATCACTCACCCCGCCATCACCCTGCTGAAGCAGCACCGGAGCGCCGTGACCCTGCTGGTGTGGAGAGCCGGCTCCATGGTGAGTGCCGAGCAGGATCCTGACCCCCCTCTGCACCCCCTTTCCCTCCCCAGCACCCCACAGTGCCAGCCTCCCTGCTGCCCCTTGGGGCTGCCCCACGGTGAGAGCTGAGCAGGACGCATCCCACCAGCACGCCCCTTCCCCTCCCAGCTCCCCATGTTGTGTCAGCCTCCCTGCTGCCCCCGCCGGGGATGCTCCCGGGCTCCAGGGCTAAACAGCAGGTTGGGGCACTCGCCTTTCGGAGGAAATTAAAAAACCCAACCAGAAAAGCCCTGGATCTGGGAGCTCACCCCCCCAAACCTGCACGGTCAGGACCCCATGGCACTCCAGGGTCTCCCCAGCCTCAGCTCCCGGAGCGGAGCTCTGGCCCAGGGCCACTCCGGCCCTTTCGGGGCCAGGCGGGGAGCCGGAGCCCTGGGGACTGTTCCAGCCGGTCGGGCCGGTTTCTCCGCCGGCGCCTGGGCACGGTGCCACGCCGGAGCAGAGCCCTCACCTTGGCCGAGCTCCCAGCGCCGGGGAGAGCGAGCCGAGCCCGTGAAACCGTGCGGCGCCGTGCTCCGGTGGCCCCGGCCCGGCTCATCCCCGCCCGGCCCCTTCAGACCCCGTCGTCGGACTTCTGGAAGGAGCTGTGCCTGGCCCTGCCGCGCAAGGTGTCCTTCCCGGGGAGCGTGGGGGACCCGCAGACCCAGCTGCAGGAGGACAAGGACCCCATGCTGATCCTGCACAGCAGCTACCTGGACAGCGCGGGAGAGCTGGACCCGGACGGGGACCTCGGCACAGGTCCGTGTCCCTGCTGCTTCTCCTGAGGGGACAGATGTGCGCTGGACGTCCCTCCTGGGCTTTGCCTCCCGCTCCTGTGGCGGCGGGGGTGGGTCCGGCCCCTTCCCTTCCACCTAAACCCATCTCCCTGCTCCTGCCAGGCCTCCGAGGGCGCGTCTTCGGAAGCCCCCCGCCCCCTCGCCTCGACGGGCGCAGCGCTCCCAGGGCTCCGGCAGCCGGCGGGATGGAGGATGCGCAGCTGCGGGACGGGCAGCGCTCCGAGCTCGACGTCTCGGATCTGGGATCGCGCAACTACGGCGCCCGCACGGACTTCTACTGCCTGGTGACAGATGACATCTGAGCAGGGCCACAGCTGTCCCCCATCCCTGTGGGGACACACGGACCAGGACACGGCCGAGGAGCCCGGGAGTTAGGATGGGACCAGAGCCACGGCCATGCTGGGAAAGCAGGAGCTGGCTCCTAAGTGGAAAACTGGAAAACCATCACCAGGAACACCCTGCCCGTAGTGCCTCAGTGCCACCCCAGGGTGCTGGGCCCTGTCCCTTGCCCATGTGGGCAGCAGGGATATTCCTTGCATGATGGACAAGTGCTGGGATGGGTGATGCTCTCCGAGGAACAACGTGCCCCAGCCCCAGGGAGTGTCCGACGGGAGCGGCGGCAGGACCTTTGTCCCATGGAAACCCCCGTGAAAATAAAAGGCTGCTGCAGCCACTGGGTCTGTCCATGGTGGGGACAGGGGTGACACTGGCAGGGTGACACAGGGGGGGTCTCCCCACCGCAGGCAGTGCTGTGCTCTGTCCTTCCCACGTCACTGTCCCTGTCCCACTAACTCGGAGCCACGCCGGGCACGGAGTGGCACCGTGGGGTGAGCTCACCCTGTGCTGGTGTCCCCATGGCACTGGGTGTCCCCGGGGCGCTGTCCCCCCTCCCAGGTGCCATCCAAACACAGGTGCAGATGGGCAGCACTCAAGGCCTTTATTTCAGGGGTACACAGGGCTGGGGGTTGTACACAGAGAGCTGCAGAGCCAAACACCCCCTGCCCCCGAGCTGGGACTGCACCGGTGCCGCTCACCGTGGGGACCCCTCCAGCCCCTCCGCCCACTCCCCCCATCCTCCCACCCCTCCACCTACTCTACATCACCCCCCCGGGGTGCCCTGTGCCCCCCAAGCGCGGGGGCTCCCCCAGCCCCAAACCCGCCAGCAGCCCAAAGCCACCCCCAGCCCAGCCGTGTGTCCCCTCCCAGCCACCACCGCGGCACAGAGAGCTTTGGACCCGTCTGCACCCAGCACTGGGGACACCGGGGACACCCGGGGCATCTCCCCACCCACGGGGCAACACTGTTCAGCAAACACGACCCGGATGGCCCTGCCCGGATCCTGCTCCTGCTGCGCCAGCAGGGCCCAGCCCTGGCAACAGCTGGTGAGGAGCGACAGCAGCGGCTCTGCCACGCTGGGACAGTCCCCACAGGGTGACAGATGGGGCCCTGAGGCCCCCCTGGGCTTCCTGCACTGAGGGCCAGGGCAGCCCCATCAGACACAAGCCCCTGCCCACCCTCCCTAGCGAAGGGGAACACAGCACTGTCACAACATCACTTCCCAGCTCCCTGCAGCCACCGTGCCACCCCATAAACTGTGGGAAGCTGCCTCAGAGCCCTCCAAGCCCCCAAGCCATGCAAAGCCCCATCCCCACCCAGCCAGGGCACCACACAAGTGTAACGCGCAGCACATCCCACACTGGCATGGGGCACAGACACCCCCCGGCCCCGCGGCTCAGGGAGCTGGGATGAAGCACCCCCAGAAGCCCCCTTGCCCCAGAACTGCTCTACAGGAGCCTTCCCAAATCCCTGCGGCTCCTGCCCCCTTCAAGCTGCACGACAAGCCAAGTTTTGCAGACAGCTGGCTGAGAGTGGGGGAGAGCCCCACAACTGGGGTCCCAGTGGGGCCCCACAGCAGAGCCAAAAGCAGCAGCTGGGTTTAAGGCTGGGCAGGAGGGAGGACAAGTGTCCCCCGGCCGGGGAAGGGGACCCGGTGGAAGGGGGAGGTGCATGGGATGTAGGGATTAGGTTACAGGGCAGGGGGCCGGCAGCGAGCAGCCTCCCCACGGCGTGGCCGGCAGCACGGAGCATCCCAGCTGGGGCATTCCAGCTCCCAGGGTGTCCTCACAGGCTGAGGAAGTCCTCCTTCCGGTACCCCTTCTGCAAGGAGACAGCCCCATCAGGCACACGGAGCCCCTCTGCTCCGGCACTGACGGGCCACGCCGTCCCCACCCTGCCTGCACAGGGACAACGCTCTGGGAAAAGCAGGCGTGGAGTGGGGACCCAGCACAGGCAGCATTTGGGTGGTGTGGCTCTCCAGGATGAATCCCCTGGCCTCCATTCCCTTGGGATCCCCGCTCAGGATCTCCCCCAGGGCCCTGCTGGCTGCGGGAGGCTCCGGAACGGGTACGTACCATCTTGAAGTCCCGGTGGAGCTTGGTGTACTGCCACATGTTTCCCAGGAGGCTGGCGGCGGCTCGGGAGGACTTCTCGTTGTCCGAGCTGGGAAAGGGACAGGATGCCATGAGGTTCTGGGCACCACTGAGCACGGGACAGTGCCCACTTGAGACCACCCCAGAGGGGCCCGGAGGGACTGGGGGCTTATTGCGGGTGGGGAGAGGCAGGAGGTGAACATCTCGGTCCCACCACAACAGGCAGGAGCAGAGAGAGGCTCCCTGATGGGGAAAGGCAGCTGTGGCAATGGTGGGGCATCCTTAGGGGGTGGCAAAGGGCTGGCAGGTGGCCACGAGGCCACTCTGAGCCGGTCTGGGGACTCCCATCACCACGGCTTGGGAAGGGACACTTGTGCCCCTCTTGCACTGTGCTGGAGCAGGGGAGGGAGGGGAGAGCAGGACAGGAACCCGGGTGTGAGCTGGGACACGGCAGCTCCGACCTGTCCCGTCGCTTCTTGATGAAGAAGAGCTTCCTGAGGCCGTCGAAGTAGACGATGTCGCGGGCGGCCATGGGGCTCTCCACCACCAGGTTGTTGAGCACCGCGATGATGTTCACGATGACATCAGCGGGTGGGGCCTTGTCCCCAACGCTCCCCGGCAGCTTCTCGATCAGGTGGCTGACCACCTTGGTGGCTGCAGGCAAAGGGCATGTCAGGGCTGGTGGCCAGAGCCGGGGGAGACAGAGCCACGTCTGGGAATAGGGGATGGAGCAGCCTGCACGCTCAGCTGTGAGCGGGGGCACAGCAGGCAGGACAGGGCTGGGATGTGGCTGGAGGTAACGGGAGGCCAGACTGAGGACAAGGCTGGGAGGAACCCCCCCCCGGGCCTGGTTCACCCCCGGCACTCACACATCTCGTCCTTGTTGCGGGCGTGGCGGGACAGGTTGCGGATGAGGCCTGTGAGGGAGCGCAGCTGGTGGTGGTCGGCCGTGCGGACGCGGTCCAGCACGGGGTTCAGGATGCGCTCCTGCTCCAGCGCCAGCCGGCTCAGCACACCCGCCCACTGCAAGGCAAACACCCCCTTGGAGACTCCTCCTCCTCCCACTCACGGGAGCAGGTCAGGATGAACCCTGCCCAGGTGCCCCCCTGCCAGCACGGCTGTGGTGGGCAGGCGGTGGGGACTGCCTGGCTCTCCTCACCCTGCGGTCCCCGGCCGTGATGTTCTGCAGGGCGCCCGAGGCCGCCTCCGTCGTGTGCTTGTTGAGCTCGCAGCGCTGCAGCAGCCGGTTGTAGATGCCCACGATCTGCGGGTTCCAGAGCCACTCCATGCCCTTGGGGTCCTTGGAGACCTCCGTGAAGGTGACGATGTCCGCGTTCAGGTAGTGCTGAGGGACACGGGCACTGTTAGACTCCAGGGCTGTCCCCTCCGCAGTGTCCCTCACTGCCAGCGTCCCCTTTTCCCTGCCTGCCTGGTCTGAACTGCTGGACAGGCAGCTTGCAGGTCACCCTGGCTGCATCATGCCCCATGGCATGGAAAAGCGGGGCTTCAGCACCCTGATTCACCCCAAACACCTGATTCACCCTCCGCTGAGCTCACCCGTGTCCCACCCACCAGCCGAGGACGGCGTCCACCTCCGCCCTGGCATCACCTCTGCTGCCAGCGCTTCCCAGCGCCAGCCCCACCCTGGTGACACGGCCACAACGTGCCCCCGCTGACCTCCCGGGCTTTCTTGCTCTGGGGGCTGAAACAGCCGACCAGCTCCCCCGTCACCGTGCCGCCGGCGTTCCTCCGGTGGCCCTCGAGGCGCTGGAGCGAGGACGGGGGCATCTCATCGTACAGGCGATAGGAGAGGTTGCGCAGGACACAGACAGCGTTCTCCACGCTCTGGGGGGGACAGGGAACACGAGGGTGGCATCCCAGGGCCACCTGCAGGGTGTGTCCAGCTGGCACGGACGCTCCGTGGCAGAGTCATGACACCGGCCGTGCCCAGTGAGCCCGGAGGTTCTGGTTCTGCCAGCATCACATCAAGGCGTGCCTGCCTTTGCACCACGGGACGGGGGAGCAGCACCTCAGCCCCCCCAGCACCAGCTCAGGAGCTCACCTTGTCCTCCGACTTGCCCACCTCCAGGGAGCTGTTCACGTAGTGGATCATGGAGTCCACCAGCCCGTGGCACTCGCGCATCTTCTGCCGGGTCTGCTGGCTGGCAGAGCTCAGGTTCCTGCATGGGAACGGGGCTGTGTCATGAAGAGGAGGGGATCCCCCACAGCCACCCCCTCCTGAGCCCAGAAATGAGCCCTGCAGACCCGGCTCCTGTCTCCTCCTCCCTTCCAAAACTTTGCTCCCAGTGGGAGGACCTGGAGGAGATACCTGAGGAAGCCTGTGGAGTTATAGAAGATCTCTGCCTCTGAGGGGTTCTGCTGGATGACACCCGAGCCCCCCAGCCCTGAGAGAGGGACCAGGACCAGGTCTGTGAGCTGCTCCAGCGTGTCCCGGGCCAGGCGATCCTTCAGGTTGTCACTGGAGGACAGATTCCACAGGATCCCTGCACAGAGGGGGCCCCTCAGTACCGGAATGGCTGGAGAGCACATCCACCCCACCTCCCCTCCCCGGGGGGCTCACGCTGCCGACAACGATGCAAAGGGATCACCCCTGTGGAGCATCATCCCAGCTCCCCTCACACCAAGGGAGTAGAGTGCCACCCCCTGGGGACGGGGACCCCCGCTGTTGTCCCCAACCTGTGACGTTCTTGCGGAGCTCGTCGTCGGGCTCCCGCAGGGTGCGCATGAGCTCGTAGATGCCATTCTCCTCCACCAGCGCCAGCTTGTTCTCGGCGTTGTCGTAGATGAGGTTGCGCATGGCGCCGGTGGCGTGGCGCTGCACCTCCTGGTTCGGGCTGTTGAACAGCTTCACCAGCTTGGGCATGGCCTGCAGGCTGCGGGCCTGGGGGACAGCCCAGGGGGTCAGACACGCTGCGCTCCCGGGGCTCCCTCCGGCCCCTGCGCCTGCCCGCGGTGTCGGAGGGGCTGGGAAAGCCCCTGCTCCCGCTGGGAAAACCCCTGCTCCCGCCGCTCCGGGGGCTCACCTGCTTCTTGGCGCTGCTGTCGCTGTAGCACTTGTGCTGCAGGTAGGCAGCGCCCAGCACCTGCAGGTTGGGGTCGCTGGCGATCAGGTACTTCACTGCCGAGGGCAGGTCGATGTCGTCAAACCTGGAACCACGGCCGGGTGAGGGGCAGCCCCAGCGGAGCATCCCACAGGATCCTCCAGCTCTGCACCTCACCACATTCCCCACCTCCAAGGAGCCCCACCAACCCATCTGCTTCCCACTGTGCTCTGGGTATGGGACTCCGTTCCCAGGGGAAGGAGCATCACCCTCCTGCCACATCTCAGGATGTGTCTGTGGAGGAGCCAAGACCACAGGCAGGACCCGCTCAGACATCAGCCCATGCCGTGCTCCGTAGCCACGCCGCCAAACTGCGCCCGCCGTCCCACCCCTGACACCCGCTGGGAGCTGGAGGGGTTCACCCTCCCCGGGCAGGTGACCACAGTGGGGACAAGGACCAAGACACCCCGGAGCAGCCCCCGGCACTCACCCGCCGGCGTGGTGTCCGAGCAGCGCGCCGTGCCCGTTGTACATCTCCATGGCGCGCGGCTCCGCGAGGTGGTGGCCGGACTCGGCCAGGCTGCGCACGGAGGGGGCGCGGGAGCTGTGCTCCCCCAGCCCCAGGAAGGCGCCGCTGGCTCCCGCGGGCACCGTGCCGAAGGAGCCGGCGCTCAGCCGCGAGCGGTTGTTGCTCTGGAAGCGCTGGAGCGTGCGCATGGCGGGCGCGCGGATGGTGCGGCTCGGCGGCCCCTCGGCGCCGTCCAGCCAGTCGCAGGCGGCCTTGGCGGCCGTGCCGGCGCTCAGCTGCCGCTCGAAGGCGAAGGAGCGGCCGAAGCCGCCGGCGGCCTGGCTCTTGTAGAGCTGCCGGTGCCCCGGCGCGTCCAGCTGCTCCGACAGGACGCTGTAGCGGTCGTCGGCGAGCGGGAGGGGCCCGTCGGCCAGGCGCAGGGAGCGCAGCGACAGCGTGTCCAGGTTCTGGCGGCAGCGGAAGTTGCGCTCGTGGAAGGAGCTGGGCCGCGGCGAGGCGGTGGCCGCCTGCGAGGCCGCGTAGCCGGCGACGTACGCGCGGCCCTTGGCCAGGCCCCCGTTGCTGATGGTGGCCAAGCGCTTGTGCGGGGTGAGGTCCACGGCCGAGCGCGAGGACCAGCCGCTGCCCCGCACCGTGCCGAAATCCTTCTTGGCCGGCGGCTGGTAGAGCTGCCGGGGGGAGAACGGCCGGTGAGGTGCCCGTCCCTCCACCCCCGCCGGGGGAGCCCAGAGCCCTCCTCGGCACAGCCGAGGCGGTGGGCAGGGGACAGAGGCGCGGTACGTACCGAGGCTTTGGGGTCCACGCCATTGCTCTGGGAGCGGGAGCTGAAGGAGGAGCGCAGGGTCGAGCTGTACTGACCACCTGCAGGACAGCGACAGAGGAGGCAGCGTGAGCACGGGCAGGGCAGGAAGGGACCTGGAGATCAAAGATCGCCCCAGCTCATCCCAGAGGGACCTGCTGCGGGAACCACGGCAGCGCAAGCGGAGCTGGGGGGACAAAGGGGTGGGAGGAGGCTGCCTTCACCTGCCTGCTGGCCACGGGGAGCAGAAGTGGCCTCCCCGCCACGCCCCGTGCCCCGACGGCGAGGGCACTAATTGCCACCTTGGCGGGGACGCCGCGGCTCAGCCCGGTCCCCCCCGCCGCAGCCGGATCGGCAGCCCAGGCATCCCCCACAGCCAGTCCCGGCTCCCCCACCCTAGGAACGGGACCCTGGCAGGGCCTGGACACCGCAGTGCGCCCCATGGCACCTCACGCTGCCCATCCGCCACCGCCCCAGGGCCGCCGGCGGGACGGGACGGGACAGGACGGGGACGCCGCCAGTGCTGGTGGTGCCAGGAGCGTGACTCACGCCTGGGGCAGCCCTCGGGGTGCCACAGGGGGTCTGTCCCCACCACCGGGGTCCCCAGCACGGGGGTCAGGGCGCGGGGGATCCCGGCGGTGCCGGGCGGGGCGGCAGGGCGGAGGCGCAGACGTTAAATGGAGGAGCTGGAGCCCGGCCAGCGCTGCCGCTCAGGGCCGGGGGGGCTCCGCCAGGGCGGGAAAAGCCTCCCCCCTCCCGGCCCTGGGCAGGGTGTGGGGCCCCACCAGCCCACAGCCCTCCGAGGGCAGGTGGGGGAACTGAGGCGGGACCCCGAGTGGGGTGAAGCGAGCCCACGCTGGGGCTGAGCTACCCCTGATCCCAGTGCCGGGGGTGCTCGGGGGCGTTCGGGGGGCTCGGCCACGGTGGGGGGGCACCCCCCCCCAACCCGCAGCCAGGGTGTGCCCAGAGCCCAGCGCCGGCCGAGGGGCTCCCACCGCCCGTCCCACCGCGTGTTCCCAGGGGTCCCGGGGGGGGGGGGGGTCTCCCACCTCTGGTGCCGTCGGCGAGGTCCTCGGGGCGGGCGGGCGCTTGCCCCCGCAGCATCATGCGGATGCGGACCTGCTCCTGGACGCGGGCGCTGCGCAGCCGCTGGGCCTCGGCCGCCTCCCGGCCACGCTCGTCCAGCTGCCGGTCCGAGGGCAAGGCCAGGGAGCAGACGCCGGCCTCGGGCTGCAGGGCCGACAGCAGGAAGGCGTTAGTCTCCTGCATGGCGGCGAGGGGCCGCGGCCAGCCCGGCCGCCCTGCGCAGGTGAGCGGCGGCAGTGGCGGCGTTCCGGCGTTCCCCAGCCGTAGGGAGGCTCCGGCCCGGCCCGTCCGTCCCGCCCCGCCGCCACGCCTCGCCGGGAAAAGGAGGGGGCCCCACCGGGGCCACTGTCACCATCGTCACCATCACCATCGTCACCGCCACAGGTGGAGGTGCCCAGGGGCGACCTCGCGGGGACGAGGGCATGGGGGGAGGTGGGTGGTCCAGGGGTCTGGGGGGTCCTACCTTGGGAAAAGCCAGGATCCCCTCAGACAGCCAGCCCGTGACTCCTGGACAGCCACACCAGTGAGCCCCAGACCCCCCCATTGTCCTGTCAGTGAGCCCAAGACCCCCAAACAACCTCGCAGAAGAGTCCTGGGCCCCCCCAGAAGCCTCCCCGTTGATCCCAGAGATTCCTGCCATTGAACCCTGGACACCCACATTGTTCCCCCAGTGAGCCTTGCAGTCTCACGTGGTCTCCTAGGAGAGTCCCAGACCCCCGGACAACCTTCCCACTGACCTCCAGAGACTCACATGGCCCTGGCACTGAGCCCCAGACCCCTACAATGTCCCCCCCAATGAGCTCAAGGCCCCCAGGAAACCTCCTCGGAGAGCACTCTGGACCCCCATACGACCTCTCTGTACGGCTCTGGACCCCCATATTGTCACTCCAATGAGCCCCAGGCCCCCACATGGCCTCCCAGGAGTGTCTCAGACCCCCATGGAGACCCCTCAGCCAGCTCTGACTGGCAGCCTCCACAGGGAGCCTCCACAGGGAGCCCCAAATCCCTCAAGCCACTTTCCAGGAGCACTCTGGACCCCCCTTGTGCACAAGGGGTCCGGCCTGGAGCGGGGGCTCCGTGCAGTAAACTCCTGGCTGAGCCCTCCCTGCTTTGCTTTTCAAATCAGCCGGGGAACGAAGAAACAACAACAATAAAAAAGGGGCGGCTGAGCCGCCGCGGGCCCGCGGTGACGAACGCGGTGACTCAGGCCCCGCTGCCACCACAGGTACTAATTAGCCTCGCCCCACCCGCCGAGCCGCCCCATCACAGCCGGACCGGGGACACCGCGTCCCCCCGGCCCGCCGTGCTCGGGAGCAGCTCCCGGGACGCCCCCGCCGCTGTCCCGCAGCCCGCTGAGCGAGCCGCCCGTTCCCGAGCAGAGCTGTGGCCCTTCTGAGCCCCTGCTCGGGGACGCGGCGGCTCCGGGTCACCGCCCGGCCGCTTCGGGGTGAGCTCTGCGGCCAGCCCCAGCTCAGCGCTGGGCGTCAGCGCTCCGGCAGCGACAGCGCGTTCGGGCTGGGCCGCGTTTACAGCAGCCGGCGGTGACACCGTGTGCGCTTCGGTCGGGGGTGAAAAGGGCGGCTGTCCCCGAGGAATGTGCCGCCGTCAGCAGGAGCCGGGGCAGGGGCGGGGTGGCAAGAGCTGCGGGCCAGCAGTTTGGGGTGACAGTCCCCTGACGGCCCCCCCAAATCCCCCGCGGTGGCACCGTCCCGATGTTCGGAGGACCGGCGTGGGGATAACCCACCTCCCCAGCTCCGGGGTTTGTGGGAGCCCCCTTTTGCCCAGGGGGCCCCCTGAGCCTTTTGGGGTGCAGCACCCAGGAAAACCCCCGAAGCTCCCCCTCTTCTCCCACCGCGGCACCGCCCCACGGGCGCACCGAGTTTGGCAGAGCTCGGCGGGCGCTCCCAGCCCTCCGAGCCCGGATGAATCACGGGCTCCCCCCGCAGCGGGCGGAGGGGGCGGGTCGCTCCCTCTGCAAGCCAACACTTGCCCGCCGTCCCTGTGCCAGGATCCCGGGGGATCGGGGCCATCCCAGGAGCCCCCCAGCCCCGGGGGCTCCGGGAACACCCCTGAGCCCCTTGGCAGCCCCACTCTCCCCCAGCTCTGCCTCCCTCCCAAAACCCCGTTCCCCCAGCGTAACACTGCCCTGCAGCTGACAGATGGAAATTTGGGGGTCCCGGGGGATTCAAAGAACGCTTGGAGCCGGAATGGGCAGCGCTCGCCTCATCAAGAAGCTCGTTAATTGGGGAAGGGTTGGATAGGAGCGGGATACACCAGGGGGCTTAAAAACAGCAAATCAGCACAAAGAAAACATTTGAAGCAAAATCGAGGGATTCCCGAGGGGAGCCCATCACAGCTGGAGTGACACAGACACAGAGTTAAATAAACCCAGTCTGGGACCCCTAAAGCAGTCGCTGACCCCCCCCCCAGCCCGGAGGCACCTCTGTCACCCCCCCGCGGGGTGACAGAGCCACATTCCCGGGGAGCCCCGGCTGCCGGGAGCGCCGCGTCCTCTCCCGCCCCCCGAGCAGCGCCGAGCGCCCGTCCCCACGCCCGGGTGCCCAGGGCCGGCCGTGCCCGCCGGGGCCAGCGGCGCTGGGGCAGGGAGTGGCCGGCGTGGCCCCGCGCAGCCCGGACACGGCGCGCACGTGCCAGGAGCCACGCTGGGGACAGCGAGGCACGGGCAGGGAGGGAAAAGCTGCCCGGGGCCAGAGCTGGCCGGGGCTGGGCAGCCACCAGCCGCACGCGTTGGACCCCCGGACCCCCGGCACCAGGCGGGCCAGTGCACGGGGACAGGGTGCGGGTGACAGCGGCTCGCCTCAGGGACCCGCGGTGGGGACAGTCGCGCCGATGGCCGCGGCAGTGGCCCGCACGTACCTGGGTGGGTGGCCCCGGGGGGCCATTGTCCTGCAGCATCCTCGGGCGGGCAGGTGCAGCCCTGGGTGCTGCGGGTGCGGGTGGGCGCCGGCGTCTGCGGCGGGCGTGGGGCGTGCGGGCCCGCCCCGCACCTCGCCCAACCAGTCTCCTGGGGCCGGGGTTTTGCATGGAACCTCTCGCCTCCCCGCCGAGGCCGGGCTCTCGGGGCTCACCGGGGCTCCTCAAAATCGTCAGCGCGGCCAGGGGTCCGGGGGAGCCAGCCCCCCACAGCGGAGCCACGTCTCGGCCGCCTTCGTGATGCTGCAAAGAGTCCCCAGGGATCCCCACCGCCACCGTGGCCATGATCCAACGTGTCCTTCCCGCCACGTCCCCCTGAACACCCAGCTCGGGGCACCCATGGCTGCAACAGGGAGGGTTTGGGGGTGCCAGAAGGAGAAGATGGAGGGGAGGCAGAGCTTGGGGGGCACACACGTTTTTTGGGATGCAAGGGGCTCCCCCTGGTTCGCAGGGAGCGTGTTTGTGTGCGTGGGATGGAGCAGGAGCCCTTTGAAGCCAGATAAGCTGAGAGGGAGCGTTTGAAACGGGCCAAACCAGTTTGGGGGGGTCACCACTTAGCTCTTACCACCGCTAACCCAGGCCCCCCACCACACCCCACGCTCACTGGGGGATGCCAGGAGGGGACCCCCCGGCAAAGCCCAGCGCCGGGCAGGAGGTGCCGGGACCCTGCACACGGCCACTGCTGTCACGTGTGGCCCGTTCTCAGCCCGGGGGTGTCAGGGGGTTTCTGTGCTCCCTCCCCCAGCCTCCACAACCTCCCCCCCCTCACGCCCGTGGCTGGGGTAGCCCCTCGGTGAGGGAACTCCAGGCTGGAGTTCGCCTCTGCCGCCCCGGACAAGCCCCGACGCCTTCGCAGTGTCCCCGCGGGGCAGGGAGGGCCAGGGCTGATCCTCCAGGAGCGGGGACCTGCCCGTGCCCCGCTGTCACCTGGGGCTCCGACGCCTGGCCCGGGAGAGGCTCCCTGTGGCTCCTGCAGTCCCCGTGATCCCTGTGTCATCCCGCGGCCACAGCTCAGCCACCGCGGCAGAAACAACCCCTCGGGCGTTGTGCTGCTGGCCCTGTCCCAAGCAGACACCATCAGCCGGCCCCAAACTGTCCCCAGCACCGGTGGGGATGGCACTGCTGGCACCAATCCCTCCCAGCACCAGCGGCAGCTCTGCGTTTGGCTGGGCCTGGTGCCCGCTCCGATGGTGGTGGCTTTTGGAGCTCTCCCGGCTGGGAGGCTGCTGGAAAAGCTGTGCCTAAGGCCAGGCTGGTTTTGGGATGGGACTGGTGGCCCGGGGGCCGTGGGGCCACCCGCTCTGCCCAGCCACAGACCAGCTCCCGGCGCAGCGGGCACAGCCCTCGCCCACAACAAAGCGCTTCCAAAGCGCTGCAAAAAACCAGGGAGCAGGGCAAGGAGAGGGGAGAAACAACTCCTGCCTGCCGGGATGGTCCCTCCCCAACAGAGCCTGGGGCCACAGGTACCGAATTTGGGACAAAAAGCCGCCAACTGTAGCTGTTTGCTGATGGCACTGGGGTGGCTGAGCCCCCCTCGTCCATCCTCACCTCAAACTCGGGATGCTCGGAGCGAGCCTGGGGGATGCAGACGGGGCACGAAACATTTGGAGGGAAACTGCGAAGCTGTTTCAGGGAGGAGCCCAGGGGATTTGGGGGACGGGGGGACCTGGCTGAGGAGCAGGAGCCCGTGGCAGGTGGGACAGGACACAACCCTCGAGACGCCACCACAGACAGACTCGGGTGAGGGGCAGCACCAGCACAGAGGGTGGGCAGGGACAAGTGTGCCAGGATATGCAGGAGCCCAGGGAACCCAGGCAGCCCTCCATGGAGCTGGGTGGAGCCCAGGAGTGGGGCGGAGGCTCAGCAAGCCCGGGCTCGTGGCCGGGCATCAAACAGGGTGCTGCCTCCTCCTCCTCCTCCTCGCATGGAAACAGCACGGAAAGCTGCTGCCCACTCCCACCACAGAGAGGGGACCCTCGGGGACCGAGGCCAACGCAGTTCCCGTGCCCTGCATCCCCACCCGCGTGTGGGGGTGACGGAGCGGAGGGAAATCCCAGCCAAGACATTGATTTTAATTTTTTAAGAATAAAAAAAAACCCAAACCAAACAGACAAAAACTTCCTGAAAACAGCTTCCTACCTCATAATTTCACAGAAATTAGCTTGGAAACGTCATCTGCCCGTACCTGCTCCAGGCTCTGCCCCGTCCCCCCCCCAGCCCAGCCCGGCACGGGCAGCGCCAGCCTCGGGGCTCTGCCCCCCACCCACAGCGTGTCCCGAGTGCAGGGCACAGCCAGACCCCCCCTTCCCTCCGTGGGTCCTGGAAGGGGAGCAGGAGGGCTTGGGCAGCCCCAGCTGCAAAGCGATCCTGGATGCCACAATTCCACCTCCGGTATCCCCAGCCTGGCACAGCCCCCCAGGACCCAGCACAGCCCCCGAGACCCACCGGCACTAAGGAGTTAATAAATTCATTGCTGACTAAGAAATAAGACCCTCGAGAAAAAAGCCACCACCCACCGTGGCCCTCCCCGCTCCCCCCTCCCCAGGCAGGGGGTGCTGGGTGCCCCCCGTGCCGGCACCGGGGCGCGGTGGCCGTGGTGGCGGGGCACAGGCGGGTGCTGGGGCTCGGTGGCTATGGGCCGGGCTCGGGCACTAGTCCTTGGAGGGCTTCTTGCTGCGGGCGTTCCACATGCCGCGCTTGGAGTGGTAGTAGTGGTAAAAGTTCCTGAGGCGCAAGCGCTCCACCTCCAGCCCGCTCTGGAGCACCCTGCGGACCGAGGGACACAGGGACGGGGCTCAGGGGATGGGGCTCAAGAAATGGATGGACAGAGGGACAGGGCTCCGGGTGGACGGACAGAAGGACACAGCCCTCCCAAAGGGAGGTTTTCCCCTTCACCACCCCAGCCCCCAGCCAGCTTGATGGATGTGCCCAAATCCACGTGGCCGACCCTGCTCCTGGGGGTTCAGGGGCTGCAGGACCCCCAGGCTCACCTGTCCAGCAGCTCCCAGTCCTCCCCGCCCCAGCGGTCCCGGAACTCCTCCGTGTTCATCCCTCCCACGCGGTCAAAGTCCGACTTGTAGATGCCGAAGAGGCCGAAGCCGTTCACCTCCCAGTAGCCTGGGGGGGAACAATGAGGTGAGGGGTGAGGGGACCCCCAAATGCCCATCTCATCATCCCCTCTGTACTCTCCCCACCACCTGGGAGCCACGGGGATTCCCCATCCCAACCCCTCTTGCCACCACGGGTCCGTCCCCACCTGTGCCACCTCCTGCGGAGGTGCACCAGGGCATGGCCCGGTTTTGGGGTGCTCCCGGCCGGACAGGGGTCCCTGCTCACCGTTGGGCTCCCGGGGGGAGCTGCCGCAGCTCAGCCTCATGACGATGGGAGCGTAGGCCAGCTTGCCCTCCACGCAGTGCTTCCGGATGCTGTCCAGGATGTTGGCAGGGAAATGGATGTGCAGGTCGCACAGGAACACGATGCTGTGCTCGTCCTGGGAGGGGACGGGCATGGTCAGGGGGATCAGAGAGGAACAGCCCCGGGGAGAGGAGCCACGGCCAGAGCTGGTCCCTGTCCCCGCTCACCTCCACCATGTCCACGCCAGCCTGGAGCCCGGCCGAGCGCTCGAAATTCCCCGTGCGCCGCAGGTACTGGAACCTGGGAGAGAGGACAGGGCAGGTAGCGCTGGGGACAGGCAGGGACACAGCCAGGAGGGGGACAGGAGCCACTGGCATGGAGAAAGAACCTTCCCAGGAAGGCCCAGGTGCTACAGCTCAAGCTGAGGCTCCTCCCCCTGTGCAGTCACAAGTTTCTGCACCCCCAAATCCACATGGAGAAGTAGTTTAAACGCCCAAAAATGAGGAGGAGGAGGAGGAGGAGGGAAGGGGCAGCGAGGCAGGCACTGAGCAGGCGGGGAAGGAGCAGCAGGCTGTGTGAGCAGCTGTCCCACCACAGGGAGCCCCCCAGACCCCCGAGGCTGCAGGCTGGGAGTTACCGGGGCAGGCGGGCGTCCCGCAGGGCCTTCTCCACGTCCATGTCCTCACTGTCGAAATCCACCAGGATGACGTTGAAGTTGGCGTCCCTCGTGGCCCCGTAGAGGCCGGCCATGTCCGAGATGAACTGCTGCACCCAGCGGGCCTGGTTCTTCACTGCCGGAGACACGGCCCTCAGGCTCACGTGGGGCACCCACAGCACCCCCTCCCAGCCAAGCCAGCCCCTCCTGAGGCGAGCTGACACCCTCATCATGCTGGGGGAGCCAAGGGGCTGCCTTCCTCCCGCAAGGAGGATGCTGAGGGAGCAGCACAGAGCCCGGGGAGCCGTGTCCTCGCCGCCACCTACCTGGCACCACGAAGTGCACCATGACGTCCTGCTTCCAGCTGAGCCGCAGGGGCCGGCACAGGACGGATTTCCCATAGAGGACGCTCCAGGCACTGGGCTGGGGCTCAGTGGCCCCCAGGGCCAGCCCGTCGGGGTTGGCCTCGGCGCTGTCGTCCTGCTTGCCCTGGTGCAGGAGGACGTAGACGTACTCGGAGAGCCGCACCGTGCGCTGGCCACGCTCCGCCAGCTCCAGCTCCAGCAGGTACCGGTTCCCCCGCGCCGTGTCCCGCCGCTTCTCCACGTTGATGATCCTCAGGAGGGTGTAGATCCTACAGGGAAAAGGGAAGCCTTGAAGTCACCGCCACCACGAGGCTCTGCTTCCCACGATCCAGGACCCGGCCCCTGAACTCCCGCCGCCATCCCGCTCCCTCCGCACCCTCCGTTCTTCTCGTTGAGCCTCTCCATGTACTGGGCCACCACGTCCACCACCTCACTCTCGCCCAGCTGCAGGTTTCCCGACACGTTGCAGCGCAGGTCGTTCCAGTCGGAGCGCAGCAGCTCGAAGTCCACGGAGCTGACGCTGAACGTCCGCTGCCAGTTGATGGAGTCCTCCAGCCAGCCCTGCTGCAGCTCCCCCGCCTCGTAGGAGTAGTCCGACACCTCCTCCTCCTCATCCTCCTCCTCCTCCTGCCCCTTCCCCTCCTCCTGCTGCGACGCCGTCGTTTCCGACACCTTCAGAAAGGACGTGGCCCGCGTCCCCTCGGAGCGCGTGGCCTCGGATGAGTTGTAGCCGGCAGTGGCTGCTGTCCTGCCCGGGGCAGGGGTCGTGTCCTCACGGCTGAAGAGCCCCTCGGTGCCCAGGGCGAGGAGGCCGGGCAGCCCCCGCTGCTTGGGCGGCCGCTCCCACCTCCTGCCGCTCTTCCGCCTGGCAGGGTCCCTCTCCTTGGAGATGTTGCTCAGGAGCCAGGGGCTCCGGCGGCCAGGGACGGCCCGGAGCTTGCTGGGGGCAATGGGATGCTTCTGCGGGGTCCTGGAGCGCAGGTGGACTCTCTTCACAGGCTTTGGGTACAGGAAGATGCCGGGGAAGGCCGGCTCCTGGGCTGGGGCTTTGCGCTTCCCGGGCTGCAGCCGGGTCACATAGACCTTCTCCTGGCTTTTCCGGGGCTTCTTGTCCTCGCTGGGAGCTGCCGGCCTGCTGGGACTCGGCGTTTTGGCTTTGCCACCAAAGATGGGCACGGAGAGGTGGGGCTGCAGGCCCAGGGCCGGGCCGTGCTTCGGAGACGCCGCCGCCGGCAGCCCCAGCTCATCCTCCTCGCCCTCGTCCTGGGGCAGCCAGTGGAGCGCCCGGCCTGGGCCCCGCTCTGACGCGGGATCCTGCTGGAGGGCAGGGGCTGGGCTGGACGTGCTCCACGTCCCCAGCTGCCCGGGGGTGCCCGCCTCGGCCCGCGCCCAGCCCCGCTGCCGGCGGAAGCTGTAATAGTCCAGGTCGTCCCCGTAATCCCCGGTGACCGGCGGGGCATCCTTCCCTTTGGCTCTGGGTGCCGGCCCCAAGCTCTGCTCCTTGGCCTCGGCAGGGGGGTCTGTGGGCTCAGGGCTGTCCACTCCTTCCTCCTCCTCCTCATCCTCCAGGAAGTCTAGTGAGCGAAGGCAGAGATTAATATCCTGAGGCCAAGACAAGGAGGCAGAGCCTGACGCCACCAGGAGAGGAGCCTGTTTGTGGCTGAGGTGAGGGAGCAGGGCTGGGGCACCAGAGGGTGCCCACCCAGGGATGCCCACCCAGGACTGGCAGCTCCAGTTGCTGCCGCTTATCCCCACCTCAAATCTCGGCACCACTCCCACCTCGTCCAGGAGCAAACCCGACCTGCCAGGGCTTTGCCAAGCGGCAAACTGACCAGGGCAGGCTCCAAACAGCCTCTGGTCCCCCAGGAGCACCCCCAGGCTCCATGGACATCCCCAGACTCCACACTGGGTCTGGTTCCTGCTGCCCACTGCCGAGGCCAACCCAGGAGATGCAGGAGGAAGAGCAAATCCCACTCCAGTGTCCCACTTCCCACACCGCCCTGTGGTCACGCCAAGCAGGATGCTCGGAGGGGTGCTCTGAGGGATGCTGCTCTGCACAGCCCTGCCCTCCTGGAGCCTCTGGCACCGCTGGAGTCATCCCGCTGAGCCACAGCTCGGAGGGGATGAGCTGCCAGCGAGGCTGCCGGGAGCTCGGCCCTGTGCCCAGCGACGCCGGTGACTCACTGTCGGGGCCGAGGAAGAGAAACGCTCGCTGCCGCGGATCCTCCTCCTCCTCATCCATCTTCATGTACTTGTAGAACCCAAACCTGGGGATGGAGAGGGCAGCTGAGGGCCCGGGAGAAGGGAGGAGCAAGGCATGTGTGCGGGGAGGAGCACCCAGCTGCCAAGGGAGCCGGGGTTCCCAAATCCAGGAGCCCTGCCAGCACTCAAGCTGCTGCTGCATGTCCAGGAGACGAGCAAAGAGCCAGCCTGGGTGGCCCTCCCATGGGGGACAGGGACACGCGGCCGAGGACGCACCACCTCAGCGCTGTCCCAAAATCCCAGCCCCCAGTACCTACTTTTCCAGGTAGAGGGGGGACTCCCTGTAGAAGCACTTGTTCTCCGTCTCCATGTGAGTGAGGCGCGTGAAGTCATTGGGATACACGAACGAGAGGTAGACCTGGGGGGGGTGACGGTGCCGTGTCACCCCGAGCAGCTGGGGACCCGAGGCCACCACCAGCACCAAAGTGACCCCCGGCACCTCAAACACCCCACGGGGATTTAACCCCGAGCCGCTCGGGCCGAGCCTGGGAAGCTGAGCCCGACCCTCCAGCGAGGGACGCTTCCTCCTGGATTTTCCCCGGAGGGGAACATCCCCGCCCTGGGCTCCGCAGCGTCCCCACGGGAGCGTGGCCCTGTCCCCAGGGAGACACTTACGAACTGCAGGCCCTGGTAGCGGGCGATGGGGAAATCCTTCACCACGTAGGTGGGGCTGTAGGCACAGGGCACCAGCACGTTCTCCACGCGGGACGCCTCGATGGCAGGGGCTGTGGAGAAGCCCAAAGCGTCCCAACAGAGCCCAGCAGAGATGCCCCCACCCGAGAGACGGGCAGAGGGCGGCAGGGATGACCCAGGCGCCCACAGCAGCCTTTTTCCTCCCCAGATCCCATCAGGGATTGGCACGGAGCCATTCCGCTGGAACTTACTGAGGAAGAAGGTGTCCCTGGGGTCGGCCTTGAGCATGTCGGCCCCGTGCTCGTCCTGCTGGGCCTCCCAGAGGTGGCTCCCGCTGTGGCTGGCCAAGGTCTGCGGAATGTGCTCCACGTGGTTCATCTTCAGGGACGACTCATCTGCGGGACAGGGCCGGGGCTGAACCCCCCGGCACGCCGGGAGCACCCTCCAAGGGGGCCTTTCCCAATCCCTCCAAGAGGGCTGGGAGCACTGTGGGTTCCTCCTGCTCCCAGGGAAGCAGATGTAACCCTCCCAGCCATCCCACAGACCCCGTGACTAATCAGCCTAACGATTATTGCGTGGACTAATGAGGGCGAGGGCACGGCTGATCCCAGCCAGGCCACCCTGCTCCGATTACTGCGGCCTCAAAAATGCTCAGGGAACGCTCAGGGCTTTAACTCCCAAGGACACGGGGATTAAACCCTGGGTGTCCTTCCTGCAGGTAGCTGCGACACGAGCTGGGGTGCCTCCTGCCCAGGGATGAGGGTGGCATGTCACCCTTGGCCACCAGCCAGCCCCCAGGCTCCCACAGGAGGTCACCTCAGCCGTGCTCCCACGGCTGGTCCCTTCCCAGGAAGCCCTGCCTGCTGCAGAGCCACAGGGAAGCAGGATTCCCCCTTCCCGAGCCCCAAATCCTTCTGCTTGGGGCAGGGAAAGGCTTCCCAAATGTGTCCCTGCAGCTGGCTGGGGTTGGGCTGGAGCCCCTGGAAAAGTCCAGAGGAAGGGAGGAAGGATGGAAAGAAGGAAAGAAGGAAGGAGCTCTGGCTGCTGCTGGGATGGGCTCCCCAGGGGTGACATGGCTTTGCCTCGGGGTGCTGCTGGGTCTGAGGGAGCCGGGAAGCAGGAGGGAGGAGCGCGAAGAGCCGGCGCTGAGGGACAGGGATTTATCTGCACGTCATCCATCTCGTGGGCACCTGCATCAGCACCGCTGGCACCGCTCATCCCTCTTCCCCCCACGGATCCCGCCTGCTGCCTGCCCCCTCCTCCTTATCGACACCTTCCAGAGCAGGAATGATGACCGCTCCCGCTCCGTGCGGAGCGCCGGGCCAGCACCCATCCATCAAGCCCTTTCCTGCTGCCAGGGCAGGGGCAGGAAGCAGAAGATCTATAGATTTAATTAAACCTTGTGCCATCCATCCCCGCTCCCACGACAGCTCCTCATAACTCAGGGCCAGGCCCCAGAGCCAGCGGGGTCTTGGCAGCCAGGACGAGGCTGCGGCACCAGCAGAGCTGTGCTTCCTCTGTGGTGTGTTGCCTCCACATCCCACTTTCAGCAGCGCCTCAGCCCGCTCCCAGCATCAATCCTACCCACTGCAGCCCTTGCATCCCTCCCTACACCAGGCAGAAGCCCAGTGGCGGGGATTCAGAGGCTGACATCTCCCCCCATTTCCCAGGTTCTGCTCTCCTTCCCACCTCTCCCAGCACGTGCAGCCCCCGGAGAGCCCGCTGGCTGTGGCTGCAGGAGCAGCCTGGCCCTTACCTGTGTACAGGGAGATGTAGGAGGAGTCGATCACCTCAAACTTCAGGCTGGGGAGGAAAACTCGCCACTGGGAAAAAATAAAAGGAGATGGGGAATGAGCGGGAGAGAGGCAGGGGTGGGGATGCAGCTGCCCAACGCCGGCACCCCAGGATGGGTCCTCCCTGCCTGCAGCTCCCAGAAACTTCCCTGCAGAAGAGGAGCAAAGAGAGAGGGGTGATCCTGCCCCATTTCCTGCAGGGTTTGGGACTAGCAGGGATCCCCGCAGGGTCAGAGAGGGAAAGGCTCCTGTGGGTGGGACACAGGCTCATGCTGCTTCCCTCTGGGACTGCCACAAGTCCTGTGGCCAAAGGACTCCTTTCCTCACTCCAGTGCTTCATAAAGGAGAGTTTGCCTTAAGAGGGTCTCCAGAGCTGCCTGCCCTGATTGAACTCCAGCATTTTAAAAGCCAGTCTGGAGCCTTTGTCAGGACAAGCCCTTCCATGCCCCCGGGGCAAGGCACACCAGGGTCCTGCTTTTGTTGTGGATGTTGTTGTTGTCTCTCTCTGCACAGTCGAGAGGTTCCTCTGCACGGCTGAAAGGCTTCGCTCCCTCCTCCCTCCCTCCCTCCAGCAAAAACATCCCATCTCAGAAACATCTCCCCCGTCTCTTTGTTTTCCCCACTATTTGTTTTTGCCCGAAGAAACGCAGATCTTATCGGGATGGAGGGGATGGGGAGGAGGGAGGCAGCCATCGAGGAAGGGGTGCTGCCGCTGCCGGCCTCCCTGGTGCTTTGCTGGCACCACTTTGACTCCGGTGATTAATGAGTTCTTGGGAGAAAGGAAACCTTTGCTAACGAGCCAACATCTTCCCCTCAGCCAGCCTGAGCCCCTGACACACGCTCGGGGCTTGGCCAGGGCTGCGCTGCCAAGGCAGGCAAGTTCAGATTCGAAACTCACGGTGGTTCCAAGGGGGGAAAAGAAGAAAACAGGGAATCGCTCCATCGCCTCGGCCGCCTCTCTCCCACTGCTGGGATGCAGCCAGCAAGGTGGGACCTGCCTGCTCTGCGCTCTCCTTGCCCACGGGAGGGGGATGGCAGGGTCTTCGGCTGCCCAAAGACCGCCAGCAGGAAAGGGGAATTCCACGTGTCCCAGTGCTGGAATAACCAGGGAAACGGCGACCCTGACCTGTCCCCACTGGCAGCCACGGCAGGGGGAAACCGTGGCTTTGCTCCGGGATGAAGCCCTTTGACACGTGTGGGGAAAAGCCCTGGCACTGGCTCTGCAGTCCTGGGAGGAGCCTGGCCTGGGGTGGGGGGCACTGACTCACCCCAACTTCCACGTGGTCCGAGCCCCGGTCGTCCTGCTTGTGGAGCAGCTCAAAGTAGTAACGCCGGGAGGACATGAGGCTGCAGGGGAGGGGACACAGCGGTCAGAGCCCAGGGCCAGCCTGGGAAAGCCTCCCTGCCCTGCCCACGGGTGGGCAATCCCTTCCTGGGGCAAGGAGGCCGGGAGCCGAGGAGGGTGTCTGCTCCCCCCCTGTCCCACCGCTGAGGGGTTTTGTGGGATGGGGCGGACACTGGGACATCCCCACCCCATCAGCTGCCCCGTCAAACCACGGATCTGAGGTCCAGCCCGGCCCCACGTGCCTTCTGGGAAGGGACCACGGCCCAGGGAGGTCAGAGCCAGCAGCTCCACGTCCCTGACTCCATGCCCACGGGATGATCCCCAAGGACGCACTCACCGCAGGGGCTTGGAGACTTGGGAGCTGAACTTGGTGAACTCTCCCGGCGCCGTCCACTCGGTGCCCAGCTGGGAAGGAGGGAAGGAAGGAGGAGCATGAGAGCAGCAGGACACCAACCAAAGCCCACCAGCCTCCCATCGGAGGGATTAACCCCAAGAAAACCCAGGGATAAACATTACATCTCCTGGTCTGGGGCAGCTGCAACCCAGAGGGGACCAAGGGGGCTCCTCTGGAAGCCAAGCCAGGCGGGGCCAGGGGCAGGGATGGGAGCAGGCTGAAACAGCCCGGCATTCCCAAGGGAGCAGAGAAGCCACATGTGGATCCCACACAGGTCCTTCCCCCTGGAGCAGGGAAAGGAGGAGAGGTGACGCCATACCTTGCCCACGAAGGCAGCCAGCCGGGAGTTGGAGGGACTGTCATCGGAGCTGAGCCAGAACTCCGAGTTGTCATCCGATGCCACGGAAAACTGGAAATCCCCTGCGGAGAGCCACGGAGAGGGTCACCACGGAGGGACACAGGGAGCCTGGTGGCGAGGGCTCAGTCCCGGTGCCTCGTGGTGAGATGGGGAAACAGGGACAGGGCCACCCCTGACCCCACATCACGGCTCTGTCCTGGATGGCATCAGGGCTTCGCCTCCCTTCAAAGCCACAGAGAAAAGTTCTAGGCTCCAGAAGGGCCCTCCCGCCAAGGAGCCAGGATTTGGGGACCGTCCCCAAGAGCCCTTCTGTCCTCCTGTGGCCAGGAAGGGGAAGGACACGGCGTCTGCACGTTGCTGCATGGGGAAAAAGGCCACGCCCCGTCACTCACCATCCTTGAAGGGATGGATGTAGCCAAAAATTCTCAGCCCGTAGTTCTTCCACTTGGGAGACACAGCCAGCTTCTTGACCGTGGTGCGGGTCTGCCGAGGAGACGGGCACGGATCACCTCCTCCGTGTTATCCCCATCACCACCCACCTCTCCTTCCGGCTGGGAATCACCTCCCCAAGCCAGACGCTGCCTGCCAGGGCCTAGAGGACCAGCGGAGACCCAGGGGGGGACGGGTGGAGCCTCCCGCCGACCCCCGAGCACCTGTCCCGGGACTCACGTGGGGAAAGAGCGGGAAGTGGAGGTTCTTCCTCAGGTGCCTCACGGCCCCGCCACACCAGTCCTCGAAGACGTGCAGGTTTGCCTTCCCTTTGTACTGCGAGGGAAGAGAGGGAGCTGAGTGGGGCTCCTCCTCCTCCATCCCCCCCAGGCTGCTCCCTGCCCACCCACCTGCTCGCTCCAGGGCAAGGCCTGCTTGGTCAGGTTGAGTTTGGGGCGGGTGCTGGCTCGGTTGGAACGCTGGCTTCTGGACAACCAGCCATCCACGTCCTGCCCGTCGTTCTGTGGAGGAACAGAGGGAGAGATGGGATGGGTGATGGGGGCCAGCACAGCCTGTGCTTGTGGGATGTCTCCCTGCATCTGGGGGGAGGCCCTGGCACAGGCTGCCCGGAAAAGCTGTGCCTGCCCCATCCCTGGAAAAGTTCAAGGCCAGGTTGGACAGGGCTTGGAGTAGCCTGGGGTAGAGGAAGATGCCCCTGCCCACAGAACTGGATGGCTTTAAGGTCCCTTCCAACCCACACCACTCCAGGATTCCATGATCTGAACACCTCATTTCGAGCGTTGCCAAACCAAGGCCAAAGATTTCACGGCTCACAGCAAAGGAAAGCAGGAGGAGGCACAAAAGTACTGGCAAGGTGGCGCAGGCAGCAGTTACAAAATGTTCCAGCTAAACTTGTTTCCCTTCCTCTGCCAAAACTTCTCCAAAACAGTGAGTTTTCTGTTCGTCCAAGATGTTCAGCCACTCTTGGGGGCTGCTGGAATTTTGGGCTCCCTCTCCAAAAGCACAGAGGTGATCTCTACGTCCTGAGCGGAGGAAGCGGGACGTCTCTCCACTCCCCCTCTTCCTTTAAAGGGGATTAGGTTAATCCCATTGCTTGTATCTCATCATGTAGAGGGATTAAGTGAGCATTCACCTGCCTCCAGCTCACTGATGGGTGACCAGGAAGAGCCAGGTACTTCTGGAGCCCCTCCAGAGCATCCCCCCTCTTCCTCAGCTTCCCTAGAGCATCATCCCCCTCCTCCTCGACCCCGCCCCGGGGCAGACACAGCTCTGTCACCACAGCACAGCCCAGGTGGATGCACAGTGCCAGGGAAATAATTAGCAATCTGCCTAAACAAACTCATTAGAGTCCCGGAGAAGGGAGCAGTGCCCTCGGAAGACCTCACGAGGGAGGGTTTTGTGCCACGCTCGCCCGCTGGAAGGATTCTCCCTCCTCCCAGGGAAAGCTGGGATGCGATTCCTGCTGTGCCCTCTGTCCTTACCCAGCACCAGCCTGTGCCTCCTCTGGGCATTCCTCCTTTGTCCATCTGTCCATCCTTATTTCTGAGGAGTGACCCACTGGTGGGATGGGGCAGGGAACACCCCGTGGCTCCCCCTCCCGCCATCCCACCCGGCTGCCCTGCCACGAGGCCTCTTGGTGACAACGGGATGCACAGGGACAGCAGGGCCTTCAACAGGGCCTCGGTGACCTGCTGGACAGGGGACAGCAGCCGGGTGTCCTCGTGGCCACAACTCCAAGTGCCTCCTGCCCGGAGGCTCCCGATGTCCGGGATGGAGCGGAGCACACGGGAGCAGCCGGCTTTGCCCAGCAAGGCAGGAAGTGCAGAGCAGATGAAGCCAGGCCCTTCTCAGGGAAGCTGTGCCAGGGCACAGGGAGCAGGGTGTGGGATGCTGGGGGGGATATCCCGCCCAGTTTCAGCGGGAGACTGGGGCTGTGCCCACTGGGAGGGCTGCTGGGCAGAATCAGCAGTCGCACCCCTGAGCCCTTGGATCCCCTCAGCTGGACGAGGCCTGCAGCGCTCTGCTCTCGCACCAGAGACCTCCACAGGCCCCTTCCCACCCCGTTACCATCGGATCTTCCTCATGGCTCTCGCTGGAATCCTCGGCTTTCCTGCGCCACGCCGCCGCCGGCCGCCTCCCGGGATCCGTCACCTCCCCCGGCCTCTCTCCATCTGCGAGGGCAGCAGAGAGGGGTCAGACCACAGCCCCCCATCCCCGCACCCCTTTTGGGGACACCCCTCTCCCTGGCATTGCCTCCGCTGCCAGGGGACAGCGACACGGAAAGGGGGGTGGCACGGGGGGCCCTGGCTGCCATTCCCCTCGTTCCATTTGCCCCAAGCAGCTTCGCAGCAGCTCATCAGCAGCAGGTTTAATTACACCCCCCGCAGCTCCCGGCCCTTCACATGAGAGATGCCGGGATGAGCTGCCGGGGGTCTCGCTCCCCGTCCATCCTCAGGGATGCATCCCTGCTTCCTGCCCCTCCAAACCCCAGCTCTCCCAGAGCACCACCCTGCAGCTCTGCCCAGAGCCCCAGACCCCCCCCAGACATCATTCCCCCAAACCATCTTCTCCCCACTACAGTACACTCACATCAAGACCTCGCTCCCAGACCCGTCAGCTTCGTTACCATGCCGGGTTAATTATCCCCGGCCTTCGACTCCCCTCTGCAGCTCCTTTTCCTTGGGCAGGGAATTTTAAACTGCCCCCCAAACAGTGGAGCAGACTTGG
>NW_024581033.1:206351-212990 GCF_017639235.1 Corvus kubaryi
AGTTTGCAGTTCAGCCACCGCTGCCGGCGTGCAGCTCCGTGGTTCAATCCAGAGCCACGGGAAGCTCAAGGCAATGCTCGGAGAGGTGGGTGTCCAAAAGCCAGCTCCTGTGGGCCCCCAAAAGCCAGCCACCCCCACGTGGCAATGAGGGGGAGCCTCAGGTGCACCCAGGAATTGCGGGAAAGGGGTCATCGACCCATTCCCAAGGGTGTGGGAAGATGTCCCTGTCCCTCCACACCACCAGCGAGTCCTGGGGGCTCCCACTCCCCAAAATGAAGCGGCCTCAGCGGCTGCCACAGCCAGGGAGGGGCCTGGGGTGCCCAGAGCCCCCCGCCACACGCCTCCCACACCATTAGTATTCCAGCGGCCGCGCAGCCGGCGTCTCCTTGGAGATGGCAGCACAAATCCCATCCCCACGGCAGGGACAGGAAATTAAGCTCTAAAGCCCCTTCTTCTGCTCTCGGCCATTCTTCAGCCCCTGGCAGCCCCAGCTCGCTCCTGGCAGCTCCCCCGGCCGCCCCCTCCCTTCTCCCAGCTCCGTTCCTGCATCCATCCCTCTTCCCTCGGTGAGGAGGGTGATGGGGAGCAGCAGGACCGGAGCCAGTGCTCGTCTTGCACACTCCGCTCAGGAGTTCCCACCGCGCTGATCCGTCCGTTCACCGCAGCCACCGGGAGCCCAGCGCTCCCGAGGGACCTGCCCGGGGCTGGAAGGCAGGAGTGGCTCTGTGGCACCCACTCAGGGAGTCTCTCCCGGCCTCGGGGGAGATAAACCTGTCTCCCGTGGGATTTGCCACAGACAAACCCCCTGCCTGGCATCCCGAGGCAGCAGCATCCCTGGCTGCATCCAGAAGGATGGCTGGACGTGGCCATCCTGCTTCACTCTCCCCCAGGAGTTAACCCCAGCTGGGCAGGCTCATCCTTGGAGCTCTCAGGACCCCACGAGCCCCCCGTGCTCTCCCCATCCCTTCTGAGGGGCTCCCACATCCAGGGAGGAGCAAAAGCACCAGCACCGCTCCAGAAAAGGCTTCCGGGCGTCCACGCAATTCCCTGGCAATGTTAATATCGGAAAACGACTGCTGGTCGGGCTGTGGGGAACTGGGAACCAGAGCCATGGGGATAATGGGCGGGGCGGGGCAGCGCCTGCTGCCAACGAGCATCACCGCTCCCAAAAATCCCTTCGGTCCCAAGCGCAGCCCTGCGGGAGGAGCGGCTCAGGGGTAGGAGAAGAGGAAGAGGAGGAAGAAGGATTCCAGTTCCTCCCAGCATCCCACCAGGATGCACAGCAGCACTGCTGCACCCATTCCCTCACCAGCCTCCCTCCAGGAGCAGAGAGGGCGGGAGAGGGACGGCAGAAGGTCTGAGGACAAGCAGGGACCCGCTGGCCTCGGGAAGGGGATGCTCAGGGAGGGGATGGAAGCACTAAGAGCTCTTCCCTGGAGCGACGCTGATGCGTCGGGAGCAGCGAGGAGGGGGCAGGAAGCACCAACCATGGCACAAACCAGCTCTGAGTCACAGCAGCCTCCAGACAGGGAGCCAGGATCCTCATCCCGGGGAGCAGGCCATGGGTACGACGGACCCACAGCGATGCCTCCCACGGGAGAAGCGCCTCCCCGCTATCCCAGCCCCGTAACTCCGCTGGGAAGCACAGAGAGCCTTTCACATCCCAGCGCCCGCCTCCTCCTCCCCAGCTCCAAACACAGTCCCTTTCTTCCCTGCCGGGGTTTCTCCTGGCCCTTTTCCAAGCCCTTCGACGCAGAGGGAGGGAGGGAGGTGACATTTAAACCCCGACACAGCTGCAGCAGAGGTGGCGGCAGCGGCGGCGCCTCCATTAAACCCCGAGGTTCCATTCCCAAATCTTCCTGGCCTCGGAGGAGGAGCAGCCCTGCACGAGCCTCCTAACGAGATGTCAGGCGATTATAATTAGCCAGCGAGGAATCAATACCACAAGTCCCCCTGTCAGCGCCACAGAAACACGGGACAAAAATCCCGGCCACAACCCCCGGACGGAAGGTGGTGGCACGGGCTGGGTGACAGCCGGTGACACCAAGGGGGCCGAGGGGAACGGGGTTTGTGTCCACCACGGGGACACGGCACCAGTCCCTGGCCACCCCTGCCCTGCCTCCCTCGGGCACCGCTGCCTGCTCGGACCTGTCACGGCCTCGCCGAAGGAAGTGGAGGAGCGAAGGGGATTTTTCCTGCCTGCCCCACTCCTTTCCAGCTGTTTTCCTGCTCCGTGACAGCCCTCTCAGCTGGAGCCGTGGAAATCGATGCGGAATCGCTCTGGCTGGCGATGGAGCTGCCATGAGACCACTCCAGCTGACAAACACGCACCAGGGGAGGCGGCTCCGACACTTCCGTGCTCATAATCAGGACCTCGAATCCCTCCTGGGACCGGGCAGCCCCCAGACCGCCCCCATGTCCCTCCCTGCGCATCCGACGCCCTTCAGCCCCACCATGCAGACCCAAAGAGAGCGGGAGCAGCTCCCACGAGACCCTGCTCCATGCCAACAGAGGCTCACTCGCAGCCCCCAGCACAGCACAGAGATTCGGCTGCCTGGGATGCAGCCTCTGGAGAAGGTCCCTGTGAAATGCTGGCAACTTTAGGGTGCATTTCACCCCAGAGACATTCCAGCCCCTGATCTCCGCGCTGCCTGCGGGGTCACCATCCCAGTTCCAGCTTTCCAGCCTCTTCCAGCAGCTCCCACCTGGCTCCTCATCCAGCCAAAATCCCTGCATCCTGCCAGTGCCAAGGCCACTGATACCCCAGGGGGCTGCTCACCCCTTCCCAAGGAGCGGCTCTGGAGAGGCCCAGCTGCAGGCCCAGGGAAGGGATGGAAGAGACCCAGGGCAGCGCTGGGAAGGATAAAGCTCCCAAACACCAATGCAAAGAGCTCCCGGTGCTTGGGAAAAGCCATCCCTCGCTTCGCCCCCGGCTGAAAGGGGCAGTTTTGGGGACCCTCTGGGCGCCAAGGGGGCCGAGTCACAGCCAGGCTGGGGACAGGTGCCACCCTGGGGTGGTTCAAAGCCACTCGTGCCTCTGAAGAGACACATTTTTGCCTTTGAAAAGCCCAAAAGAGGCAGGTGCCAAATTTTTCCCATTGGGCACCCTAGAGGAGCAGGGCACGGAGCCTGGGGCAGCCTGGGAAGGGCTTCCCATATGGAAAAAGGGTCCCGGTGACACCCAAAGCAGCCCATTCCCCCAGCTCCAAGCTTCCCTTCCAGCAGCAGGGATGGGACCTGCTTTCCCTGGCACCAGGACCCCGTGTGGGTCCACCCAGGGAAAACAGCCTTTCCCAGCAGGGACAGGAGAGCAGGGTGATGCCAGGAGAAGAAAAAGCAGCTCCCGGCCCAGTCCCAAATCCCGCTGCCCTTCATCTTCAAAGGGCCCTTCCCATCCCCTTCCCTACCTGCTCCCGGCATCCCCGACAAAAAGGACGGAGCCCACAGCAGGCTGCAGCATCCCAGCCTCCCAATTAAAATCAAAGGATCTGCCGAGACGGATCCCAGAGGGACACATCATCCCAAACCCTCTCCCTCCTGCTCCCCCCAAAGACAGGTCCCTGCAGGGAGCACAGCCAAGGACAGGACACCGAGCATCCATCCCATGGCTGCCTCGGGATCAGGGGGTTTCAGGAGCCCTTTGGACCACGGCAGAGGGGTGACCCACGTCCAGCAGGCAGCATCCCCCGTTTCACCCCTGGACTGCCTTTAGCACCCTTGAGCACCCATCCCGGGCTCCCCGGAACCCCAAAATCCTCCCAAAACCTCGCTCCAGCACCGCCAGCACCCTCCATGCTAAATCCCAGCAAACCCCCAGCCCCACACCCCCACCAAGAGCCACTTCAGGGTTTTATTGTCATTTTCTCCCTCTTCTTTTTGGCTTTCTCATCCTTTCCCCTTCCCTTTCCACCTGGCGCATCCACGTTTCCACCCCATTGCCTCGGTGCAGTTTCCAGCCGGGAGAGCACGGTAATGGCCTCATTATTTCCAAGAGGAACCCGTGTGTTCAATTAGGCAGAGAAGGGCAATTATCTACTCGGAGAAGATGAGGAGAAGGGGGGTGTTTTATCAGGAGCCAGCCCAGCTCCCAGCACAGCCCCTGGATGCTCCAGGTGTCACCAACAAGGGGGCCGGGACCCCTGGGATAATCCCACTGTGCTCCCAACCCACTTGGATGGGTCTTCCCCACTTAACACCCCCCAAAACTACCTAAAATCCTCCTGCCCTGCATCTGCAGCCTCCAGAGCGTCCAGCTGCTTGCTGACACCCTGTTCAATGAGTAATTAACCTTTTTCCCTGTTAATTAACCGGGCAGTGCCCCTGGCACAGACAGACAGGTCCCGGCTCATGGTGGCCAAATCCAAAAGTCATCCCCAAACTCCTTTTGGTGTGCAGACCCTTGGGGTGATGCTCTTCCCCCAAACCCTTGCACCAAGTTTTTTCCTCAATGTGGTTTATTTCCTGTGATCTATTTTGGGGTTTTTTGGTCTGTTTTTTTTTCTACTCCGTTCAATGTTTTTCCACCTAAAACACTCCCTGGCTCTCCCACTCTGGCAGCAGCAGAATGAGGGTCCATCTGTGCATGGCCAAAGCCTTCCCCAGCTTCCACCCAACCCCTTTCCACCACCTCGTGCCCAAAAAAGCTGAATGGGACCTAAACTCTGCCTTTCCTATACCTTCACCCAGGTTTTATGCGCCCACTTGAAAATCCCAGTGGAAGGAGCGGTATCTCCCTGGAGTCCTGTCCCGGACAACCGGATCCAGCTTTCCCTGGGGAATCAGCCACCTCTCCATACCTCAGCCAGGGAAGGAGCCCGTGTTCCCCATGGCAAGGGGCAACCCGAGCCCATCACCGGCCCAACGCTTTCCCATCTCTCTTCCCCCCTCCCAGAGACCCTGTTCTCCACCAAAGCCCAGCGCCCCTCACTCCCAGCTCGCAGCCATTCGGCCCCGCTGGCACCCAGAGCAGGGCTGGGCATCCCCTCCCTTCCTTCCTTCCACAGGAGAACCCATGGAGCACCCCAGGGGCCGGCCGGGATGCCAGGCACGAAGGGAGAGCAGGGATAAGGCACTGTGCCCGGCTCAGCACCTGGGAATATCCCGGCACACGGCATCCCTGTGCATCCTCCCGGCAGGAAAACCTCGGCTCACCCTCGCGCCACTGCACCCCAGCACCCGGGGGGGACCCCGGTCCCCGGTTTTCCCAGCCAGCCATCCACAGGGACGGCAACCCCATGCCATTCCCCCCCTGCCCGAGGCCGGACACGGCCGTCCCGAGCACTGGGATTACGGCGGGGCCAGCGGGAAGCAGCTCGGGATGACGGTGGGGACACAGGGAAAACCCCCTTGGGAACACCAGGCGGACCCTGCGGCTTTCCCACCACGGAGGATCCCGCAGGGAGCCGGCAGCCCCCGGTGCCCCCCCCCCCTCCAGCAGCCTCATTTCCTGCCTCGCTCATTCGCATTATCCCGATTTTACCGTAAGGCCCAAAAATTTGCAGGATCATGCTGCTGCTCCACTCGGAAACTTTGGTTTTTCCAGCCGGGAGGCTTTGCCAACCCCCGGGACCGCTCTGACCCCCTCGGGAAAGCCTTACCCTCCCTCCATAAGCACCAAATCCCGTCCTCTTCTCATTTTTTAGGACAAAACGCGCTGGGCGAGGTCGGTCCCACCAGGAACGCTGCGGCTCAAGTTTCACCCAGCAAATATTCCGAGCCGCTTTGTGCCCCCCGCCGCCCCCGGGCAGCCCACGGAGGTCTGCCACGGGAAAACCGGGAGCGGCTGGACACGAAGCCGAGCCTTAGGGCACCTGTCCCTCCGGAGCATCCCGGAATCCCGTCCCGGCCGCGATCCGAGGGCGGGAGAAAAAAGGAATTTTGGTTTTTTTATACAGCAGAGAAGCACAGGCTGAGAAAGTGTTGGGATGGGATGGGGAGGGTTGGGAAGGGTTGGGAACGTCGGGAAGGGACGGGAACGAAGAGGTTGCCCCTTCCAGCAGCGGCGAGTGGCTATAAATGGCCTCTTTGTCATCGCAGCCAAGGCAGCGGGTGGAAAAATGAGGACGGAGCCGCTCGAGGGGGGACAATGAATGCCCCGGCCGGTCTGGGGGCCCTCCTGGGTGTCCCCTTCTCCCGGAGGTCCAACGCCGGGGCGCGGAGCCCACGGAGGGGTCCCGCTCGCCCCAAACCCACGCGGGTGATGCGGGACGCAAAGCCAGCGCTGCAAACGGGGGGGTCCCACCCCTGAGGGGGTGCTCCGGGGCCCCAGCGGGGCGGGGGACCCCCAAACCCCCTGGGGACCCCCAAACCCCAGCTGCTCTGAGAGCTCGGTGAGGGGGGGAGCCCTGGCACGCCCTGGGGACCCCCAAACCTCAGGTGCTCCGGTACTCCGGCGGGGCGGGGGGGGGCTCCACCACCCCTTGGGGCCCCCCAAAGCCCCCCGAGGCCCCGCTCCGGGGGCTGCCGGGTCCCCATTCCCCCCGTTACCTTTGCCGTAGGCGAAGGGGAGGCGCAGGGCGCGGCCCTGGCGCACCAGGCTGATGTGCAGGTAGGTGAACCAGGCGGCCGAGGTGAGCAGCGCCAGCAGCAGCAGCAGCTTCAGCTGCTTCCGGAGCTTCTTCACCGGGAGCCGCGGCATGC
>NW_024581033.1:213390-227882 GCF_017639235.1 Corvus kubaryi
GGGGGGGGCGCCGTGCCCCCGGCGCTGTCCCCGGCGCCGCGCGGAGGGAGAGCGGGGCGGCGGCGGCGAGACGGAGCCGAGCGGGGTCTCAGTGCCGCGGAGACGGAGGGATCGGCGCGTTTGGTGACGCGGGGTTCGGCGGGGCCGCCCCCCGACTCCTCCCCCCGGCGGCGAGGATGGTACGTTCCCGCTTGGCAGCGGCGGGGGCTGCAGCGCCCAGCGCGGTCCGCAGGGGGGCGCTACCCGCACCCACGGGCCCCCCCGGACCCGCGGAGATCCCACGGGATCGGGGGCGGCATCCCCGGGATCGGGGGCGGGATCCCCGGGATCAGCCCGGGAAGATGAGTGCGGGATCCCCGGGATCAGCCCGGGACGATGAGTGCGGGGATCCCCGGGATCACCCCGGGAAGATGAGTGCGGGATCCCCGGAATCACCCCGGGAAGATGAGTGCGGGATCCCCGGAATCATCCCCCCGCTGGATGCGACCCCCCGACTCGCACTCACTGGGTTCAGGAGCCCCGTGGGGGCTGGATCCCCAGGATCCCCCTGGCTGGATGCAAGGGGCCCCGGGGGCCACGGCTCTGTGCCCCGCCCGGCCGCCTCTGCTCAGCCGGGCTGAGGCCGCCCACAACTCACTGCACTGATGTGCGGGCTGGTTCTTCCCTCTGCTGCTCAGGGGTGAGAAACAGTGGGACTTTTTCCCTCCTGTCCCATTCCACAGGCTGTGTCCCCTCCTTGCTGCGGCTCGGGCTAGGGGCAAAAAGACGGGAGAGATCTGTTACTAAAGGAAAAAATAACACTCACGGCTGGGAAAACTAGAGGGCACCAGCGCCCTGGGCTGCGATTCCCAGAAACCAAATCCCGGTTTCCAGGGCGGGGCCATCCTTGTCCGGTTTGTTTAATCAGAAACATTCCCAGAATTGCCGGCAGGATGTTACGGGCCAGCGTGTCCTGCGGATTCCGATGCATTAACACAGCTCGAGCACTCTCACACCGTGAAGCCCGGGAGGGGGATTCCTTTAAGGGGACGCAGCCCTCGGGAAGCGGAGCTTTCCAGGGATCCCAAATGGCATCTCCAAGAAGTGGTACCTCCCGGCCTCACCCTGTATTTGTGGGACCCAGGAGAAACTTCCTCCAAAAAAATTCCGGGAGCAGCAACCTGCATCCCGTCGGCACCGAGAATCCAAGCCCTGGCAGTGGGGGGTGGGAGTGCCAACAGGGGTCCCGGTGCCACGTGGAGAGGACTCTGCCTTAGGGCCTGTTGTCCCAAACGCACCCCAAAATGCTCACGGTTGTCCCCAGGTGGCTGCCTGGGAGGGGGCAAGGAAAGGGACAAGATAGGGACAGGGAAAGAGGGAGGGAAGAGAAGGGGGTACAGATAGCAGGGGAAAGAAAAAGGGGGTAAAAAGGGGGCAATGAAGGGGGGCAGAGAAAGGGAGAGGGAAAGAAGTGAGGAAAAAAAGGGCAAAGAGGGGCAACGCAGGGGAAGAGGGAAGAAAGGCACAAGTAAGGGAGGAAAAAAGACGGGAAAGAATGGGGTAAAGGATAAAGGGGGGAGAGGGGGCAAAAAAGGGGACAAGGAAAGGGACAGGGAAACCAGGGGGTAAAGAAAGAAAAGGGAAAGAAAACGGTGAAGCAAAAAGGGGGCAAAGAACAGCTAAAGATGGAGACAAGGAAAGAAGCGGGCAGTGAGGGGGCAAAGAAAGAAGCGGGGAAAGGGGTAAGGAGAGGGATAGAGCAGGGAAGGAGGACAGCGGGGAGAGGAAACGTGTGCCAATGTCTTCACGAACAATTCCGTGGGTGGGGGCACGGGTGTCTTTGCAATGGGTCCCAGCGTCTGTGCTGCCTTCGGGCAGCCGGTTCGTCCCCGGGCGCGGACGGCGTGGCTGCTCAGGGAGACAGGGCTCTGCACAGGCGTGAACTCCTGACCTTGGCATGTGGGGCAGGCGGTTCGGGAAGGCTGCACCTTCCTGCTACCGCAGCCAACGGGGAAAGGAAGAGAGCAACGTGCGGCCGGGGGTTTGGGATTAAAGGAGGCTGCGTCCCCCAAAACCGAGAGAGAACCCCGCGAGCCTGTGCCCCGGTGCACTCTCTCCTTTTATTCGAATAAAGTTGGAGGAGTCCTCTGTCTCCCTTTTGGACATAAACCTCTGGCGCCGGTGGATTTTCCTGACAGCGGGTCCGGGGTTCTTCCCACGGCGGAGGAGGAGCCTCCTTCCCCCTCACAGCGGGGTCCGGAGGGGCCGCCTCTTCCCGCTCCGTCCTGAATCTCGGGGAAACGAAACCACCGCCAGTGCACCCGCCCCGCCGTGCCTCCACCTCCCGGACAACCACGTGTCCCCCAGGTGCCACCTCTGGTGTCCCCCAGCCGGAGGCATGCAGCAGTCGCTGCCGCCGTACGAGGTGCTGCCGGCGGACGTGAGCATGGAGGAGCTGCCCCGGAGCACGACGGTGATGGTGGAGGAGACGCAGCCGCCGCCCCGGGACCACCTGGTGTGGTCCCTCTTCACCACCCTGTACGGCAACTTCTGCTGCCTCGGCCTCCTGGCGTTCGTCTTCTCCGTCAAGGTGGGGAGCTCGGGGGGGCACCGGGAGGGCACCGGGGGTGGGGACGGCCCCGGGGACCCCACGGAGTCCCCGAGCTCAGGGACGCCCATAGAGCCCACTGAGCCCCCAGCCCGGGATGCCCCGTGGACCCCACTGAGCCCCCGTGGACCCCACTGAGCCCCCGGCCCCAGGGAGACCCATGGACCCCAGGGAGCCTCAGTTCAGGGGTGTCCCATGGACCCCACAGACTCCAGACCAGAGGGTGCCCCATGGACCCCACAGAGTTCCCTCTTCATGGACCACTGACCCCACAGAGTCCTGGCTGGAAGCTCTGGAGACGGCAGGGATTTGGGGGGGTCAGTGGTCCACGAAGGGGCAGTGGGCACCTCAGGGTATCCCCGGCGTTTTGGGGGGATTCAGCCCTCTCTGGCACCTCCAGCACCTCTCCCACCCTCCCGCAGCCCTGAGACCCCGGGGTGCCCCCGCCCAGCCCCACTGACTCTGCCTCTGCCTCTGCCTCCCCCCAGTCCAGGGACCGCAAAGTGCTGGGTGACTACAGCGGGGCACTGAGCTACGGCTCCACGGCCAAGTGCCTGAACATCACGGCCCTGGTGATCAACATCCTCATCGTCGTCATTGTTGTCACCGTCGTGGCCCTGATCGTCTCCGGCGCCATCGGAGGGATGCATCGCTACCCGTACGGCCCCACTTAGTCCCCTCCTTGCCGCGAGAGCTGTGCATTCCCCCTCCCCTCCGAGTTCCCCTCAGCCCTCGGAGCCGGGGAGTGTCTTCCGGTCACCAAAACTGCAGAGTGACAATCCACGTGCTCCCCCGGAGCCCGCTGGCGTGCTGTCCCTCTTCCCTCGCTGCTCGGAGCTTTTGTGGGGCCCTCGCTGGAGGTGTCTGGGGACGGACACCAGGGAGGAGCTGAGCACCCCCAACCCCGCTGTTGCCTGTTTGCTGCTTTGCTCTGGGTCTGGAGCCCCAACTGCCTCAAAATAATCCCGAGGAGAAGCACCTGGTTCAGAGAAACCTCGTTGAAATAAAGGTCTCTTTTACTTTTGCCCCATCTTGGTTTCGTATCGTAGGGAAGTGGTTTTGTGTTCCTCCGCAGCTTGGCCAGATGACAAACAATATCAGCCCGTGGGATGTGCCTGAGGGAGGGGGAAACTGTCCCTCATCACAGAGACAAAGCTCGGGGGACACACCAGGCTCCACGATCCTGGATACTGCATCCATACGGGGTGTGAAGGGTCACGCCGAGGATGCAGGTGGAACCTGATCCTTGCCGGGGTGTCACCGGGAGCACCCCCATCCTCACCGGCCCTCAGGAGGGGCTGAGGGCAAGCTGGCTTTGGTGGGGCAGGATGTGCAAAGGGCTTGAGCAGGATATGAGCTGGAATGGGATTGTGTGGGGCAGCGGGGCTGGAGAGGCTCCCAGAGGGAAGGGGCCGGCGGGTGCTGCGGGTCCATCCCAAATCCCCTCACTGGGGCTGGATTCCATGGCTCTCCCCTGCAGCCAGGCGATTTGGGATCCTGCTATGGCTCACAGCCCCCATCCTGCTTGCCTGGAGCCCGGTTTTCTTGGGAACAACTGCCCATCTGCCTGCAACGGGAAGCAGGGAATGAATTCCGTGTCTTGCTTCGCTGGCATGCGCCTTTGCTTTCGCTATTAAACTCATTCCAGCCCACCAGTTTCCTCCCATTTATGCTCCCAATTCCTTCCTCATACCACAGGGGAGGGAATTATAGCCGGAGGAAGCCACACCAAGCACCAGCCGTCCCTGTCACCCGGCTGGAAGGGCTGGCAGGGCAGCGATCCTTGCGCCTCCGGGCTGCCGCACGTGCCACCCCCTGCCCGGCTCCGGCGGAGCCTGGAGTGACCTCGGCAGGGACTTCGTGGAAAATCCTGGCCGCAGCCCATCTGGCAGAGCCTCAGCTATGCATCTGGCCTGGCTTCCCCCTTCCCCTTCGCACTCCTCACCCTCGGCAGACCCCGGTCCTCGAGGCTGGGGCCCCGCAGGGATGGGAACAAAACCCTGTTTTTCCCTCGCCCCGCGAACATCGGGCTCCTGCCAGGACACCGCACTCGTAAGATGTCTGAAATCCCACTCACAAACACAGCCGATATTTGTTGCAGGATCCCTGGCACTGAGCCTCTGGTGAATCATTTTTTGCTCGCTTTTTCCTGGAAGACACGGGCTCCTCGCTGCAAGCAGGATCTGCTGCCTGCCCGGCCCCAGGCTCGGCCTGCCCAAACCCCAGCACATCCAATGGGAACTCAGGACAGCAAACGCCATCGCTCCAAGATCCCCTCTTCCTCCTTCTCCCTGTTTTCATCAACAGCTTCCAGCACAAATCCAAAGGGCAGCCCCACACAAGCCAACATGGAAAAAAATCGACCCTTTCCCAGCCCAAAGCCTCCCTCCCTCCTGCCTGTGGCCACTCGGGGCTGCCATGGAGAGCTCCCCCCAGCCCATCTGTCACCGAAACCCGGGAAGAGAATAAAACCCCTCCAGCACGATGTTTGTAGAGGCAGAGAATCAGGCATGACTTTGTTCTGGCCAGGACGTGCCATGGAGAACATCCCATCCACACATAGCTCCTTACCTGACGTTTCCCATATCTATACAGACAAAACCCCAAAGAAATCCTCGTTCACCGGTCTTAAAATTGCACAGTTCTTAGTACTCGATCTCCTGTTGGTTCTTGATCCCTTCGCCTCCGGTGATAATTTGGTCCTCATTGTTCGCTTCTCTCACCGATCAATTTCCCAGCCCACGTGTCCCCGACCACGCCAGGGGACTGATGCTGGTTAATGTTCGCTACTGGCCGCTTCTCTCCTCTGTATCTTCTGGCTGCTCCCGATCTGTGCATGTTCAGATCATCGGGCCTCTCCCGGCGGACAAAGAAACTTCTCTTTTCCAAGAGAAACTTGAACTCCCCTCTCCCCGGGCGAAGGCGAACAAACCCCTGACTAAAGTTACATAAAAAAGATTAGAAGTCGTATCATTTCCAACATCCCCAACTCTCCTCAAGTCCCCTCAGAGCCTCCCAAGTCCCCCGAAGCCCCTCCGGGTCCCCAGAGCTGCCCTGCACCCCCGGGCTGCGCGGGATGGGGGTCCCGAGGGCCGTGCCCCCCTCCCCCTGCGGGGCGGTGCGGGGCCGGTCCCCCGCCCTGAGCGCGCTCCGTTCCCGTTCCAGGCGTTCATTCCCGGTCACGGAGCCTAGGCAGGCGGACGTGTCCGTCCCACTGCGGTCCTCCGGGCGGGGGCGGCCCCCCCCGGCCCCCGGTCCGACCCGCAGCCCCGGGACTACGTGCTCTGGTCGGTGTTCAGTGTGCTGCTGCGGTGCGCGGGAGGTGGGCTGGGCTGCCTCGGCTTCCCCGCGCTCGTCTGCTCCGTCGTGGTGAGGGGCGAACCGGGGACCCTCACCAGGCACCCCGGATCCAGTCCCGATCGGCCCCGGCACCCCCACGCAGACGGACCCCCCAGCCAGCTCCTCCCAGGACCCCCCGACTGAGCCCGGCACGGGACCCCCGGCGTTTCCCGACTCCCTCCTCAGCTCGGGACCCCCCAACCCAACCCGACCCGGGACCCCTCGACCCAGCCCGACTCGGACCTTTCCCTCACCTCGGCACCTCTCAGTCCTGTCCCCACACCCCCAGCCCTCCCTGACACCACCCCGGTCCTCACCCCTGCCCTTGGTGACACGTCCCTGGGGTCCCAGCACAACCTTGAGGCCACCCCCGGCTGGGTTGGCCCCCCAGCCTGTCCCCCACACACTGAGCCCCCCGACTGCCCCCCAGGCCCGTGACTGCAAGTTGGTGGGGGACCTGGAGTGTGCCCGGCGTCACGGCGACCGCGCCAGGATGGCGAACATCATCTGCTCCGTGGTGGTCGCCGTCGTCGTGGTGATCATCATCATCATCGTCGCCGCCATCGTCATCTCCACACACAGGACCACCCTGAGTGTGCTTCCTGGCCTGGCCCCACCCGCGGGGTGCTTCCCCCCTCCTCCTGCCCCCAAAACGGGGCGCGGGGGCGATGGGTGTGACCCCCCGTCCCCTCGCTGTCCATTCCGCGGGTGTCCCCGCACAGCCGCGGGAGGGGACGGGGCGTGGGGGGCAGCCCCCGCTCTTTGCTCTGCTCACGCCCTTCCTGGCACCTGTGACACACCTGTGGGTCACCGCTGCCCCCAGGAGAGTCCGTCCCGCCCACCCCCCTCGCTGCCACCTCTTTCACCGCGGGGCGCCGCAGAGGGTCCTCGGGCATCTTTGTGGCGTCCTCCTCCTCTCCCTCCCCTCTCTGCCTCCATCCTGCCGCGGAGCAGAGCGCTTCCAGCCCACATCCCAGGGAAGTTCCTTCCCAACACCTTGGGCACGGCAGAAAAAGGAAATTAAGGCCCCTCCGTGTGTTTTGGCTGCCCACGCCCCCCACGCTGCAGCCCCGTCTCCCCCCCGCTGCTGCGGAGTCCCGTGGATGTGGCTCTTCCACCTTCCCACATCAGCTTCCCATTTCATCCCACCGGCAGCCCAAAGGTGCTGCCGAGGGGGGCTCTGGCCTGCCCAGCACACCTGGAGGGTGGGGCTGGAGGTACCTGTGCCGGCCAGCGCCGTGGTGGTCCTCGGAGTGACCCTCCCGCGGCGTCCGAGTCACGCTGGAGCCACCCGTGCTCCTCATCCCGGGAGGAAGGCTGGCTATAAAAAGCCCGTGGCCTCGCCATCCCAGCCGTTCTCCCAGCCCGGCCCGTGGGACAACCGCACGCCTCAGGGCTGTAATTTCCCAGGTTTATATTTAGCGGAGCAGGGGTATAAAAGGGGCGCCGGCCGCGCTGCCCCGAGGCTGCCGGAGCCGCGGTGCCCCTCTCGGTGGCCATGGACACCTCGTATCCCCGGGAGGAGCGGCCGCCCCCCAAGCGGGGCTCGTCCCCCGCCGCCCCCGCGCCCCGCGACCACCTCGTCTGGGCCATCTTCAACACCCTCTACATGAACTTCTGCTGCCTGGGCTTCGTGGCGCTCGCCTTCGCCGTCAAGGTACCGGCACCGGCGGCACCCGAGCGCCCGGGGGGCTCCGGGAATCCCGCCCCACGCGGACGGCCGGGGAGGGATGCCCGCGGAGGCACAGAGCACTCGGGATAACTCCCGGGCGGGCAGATCCCCACGCTCTCCACAGGCAGGTGACACCTGCTGCTGGTGAATCCTCCCTGCTTTTCCTGCCACTGATTCCGGAGGTTGTGGGACAGCCCCGGATAACCACAGCCCCCTGCCCACCACCCGAGGAGCAGCTGCTTCATCCTAAAAAGGGCCGTGGGGGCCGTGGCACCTCCAGCCCCTCTGGCAGGAGCAGCTAGAGCTGCAGAAAGACGCAGACGAGCAGCGGCTGGAGCCAGAGAGGCTCTGGATGAAGCAGGAGGGAAAACACGAGTGGGGAAGAATGCGGGGCTGGAGGGGAGCAGGAGCAGCCTGGGACGGATGGACGGACGGACGGACGGATGGATGGATGGGTGGATGGATGGATGAATTGTGGGTTGCAAGGGGGACAAAGCCCTGGAGCACGAAGGGGCTGAGGGAAGGGGATGAGGGAAGGGGCTGAGGGAAGGGGCTCTCCCCGGCTGTTGCAGGCTCGGGATCGGAAAGTGTCCGGGGACGTGGAAGCTGCTCGGCACTTCAGCTCCAAGGCGCGCTGCTACAACGCCCTGGCCACGGCGGGCAGCGTGGTGCTGCCGCTGCTGCTCGGTGCCCTCATTGTCACCGGTGTCATCCACCTCTCCAAGCTGGCCCAGGAGTCCGTCGGCTTCTTCACCTACCAGTTCAGCGGGAGCGACGACGAGGACCAGTGAGCCAGGGGTGAAGGGCTGGCGGAACCTCCTCTGCCTCGCTGGCGGCCGCCCAAAAGGCCACCACCCCTCTCTGCCACCCCGCTGTGAGGGCAGAGTCATTTTTCTTTGTCCTGTGGGGGTTTTTTTCACCTCCCGTGACCTCACATGGAGCCCCAGCTTCCATGATCACTGTTTAGTCATTAAACGCTTCACTGAGCGCGAGTTTCTGGGTGTGGAAAGGGACAGGGGGGTGCCAAAGGGAAAACGTAAATAGGGATTTTGGGCTCTGATCGGGCTCCTGGCAGCCGGGTGACACCATCATTCCCACAGCCTTCAGGGCCACCTCTGGCCACAGGGAGCCCCAGGACCGAGGAGGGGAGGAAGCAGAGCTGCTCCCGGGCCTCGTGGGGACAGGATGAAGAAAATGGGCTGTCACCTCCCCACCCCAAAGGGGAGCTGAGACCTGCGAACTCATTACAGCAACGCAGACATCCCCAGCCAGTCCCAGCCAGGACGGGGGGGAGTTGGGATGCACCCCCACTGCTCCCTGCTCTCCCTGCCTGGGCTGGAGACGGCTCATTTTGGGACTAAAGGACCCCTTTTTTGAGGATAAACCCCCTTTACTGCCAACTAGCCCTGGCTCAGAGCTGGGCTTTATCCCAGCGCCATCCAAATCCCAATCCGGGCGCAGTGACGGGGCTGGGGACATCGTGGTCCCTTTCTCCTGCCAAGAGTTGCCTCTAATTAGGGGCCGGCGGCTCTAATGAGGCCGGAGCAGGCCCCAAGTAATTACACGGCAGCGGGAGAGTCGCTGCTCCAGCCCTAAGCAGTCCCAGATGCTTCGGGGCACGGAGCAGCCGCGGGGCTTTTTATAAACCGGGCCGAGATTCCTGGGGTCGGTTTGGCCAGGACAGACCCCGCGGGGCACGGAACGCCTTGGGCACTCCCTGCTTCCACCCGGGGCTGTCCTGCCCTCCCCGGGACAGGGATGCTGCGCAGCCCAGAGTGCGGGGCGGGGGGTGCCACGCCCGCCCTGTGCAGGCGCAGCAATTCTTGGGATTTCCGTGACACCAGCAACGCCCTGAGCAAACCCACAGCAGCTCCGGGCCCGGAAAAATGCTGCCCTTGCCACCATCTGGCAGGGTGGTTCTACAGATCACTGCCGTCCGGGCTTCCTGCAGCCCCTCAGACGCCAGGCGAGAAAGGATTTCACACCAAAACCGCTTGAAAAGAGGGGAAATAATGCAGATAAGGGTGTAAGAACACGTAAGGGATGTTGCACAACAAACAATGGGGAAGGAGCTGTGTGCTGCCAACACGGGGCTAAAAGGCTTTCGGCTGCACATCTTGGGGTAATACTCAGTGCCAAAACATCACTCATCTGGTGGAACAGCGCTGGCTGAGCCTCCACAGCCTTTGAGCCCACAGAGCAAAGCGGGGGGAAGGTGAGGAGTGGGGCAGGACACACTGGAGGGGCTGGAGTCAGGATCCTGGAGTCAGGAAGGGGCTTCCTTACAAACACAAACACCTGAGAGCACAGACAGCTCCTGGGTGTTTAGAAAACACATCTGAAATGGTCGTTTTCAGGCTGGGTTTCCTCTCCTGTGCCGAGTAAGAGATGTGTGGAGGGCAGTGGGGGGCTCTGACGCGGTGACCGCTCTGGCCATGGTGACAGCTCCAGCCACCGACCCCCGGGGCCACAGCGACAGGTGGCACACACAGTCCTGGGGGGCAAAGGCCTCCTGGCACAGCCTGGCACCCCCTCTCCACCCACTGTTACCTTTCCCCACCCCCAGCATCCCAGGTCTGCTGCTCCAAGGGGCAATGCCCGGATCAGCCAAGGTTTAGGGGGTCCTGCCGGGGGACCTCTGGATCCATCCGGGCGCTGTGGGGAAGGAGATGCTCTGCCCTGCAACACAAAACCCCTCATGTGAGATACGGGAATGGTTTCTTCCCAAATGATTTGATCCAGATCCGGGCGCCGCTGCCGTACCTTCCCTCAGGGGAAAGCGCTGTCCCGACTCCAGCACAGCTTCCAGGGCAGACGCCGGAGGGTCCCGGCAGGTCTCAGTCACTTCCATCCTGGTCTCCTCCCTGGTGATGGTCACCCCCAGTTTGTTGCCCAAGTAGGAGACGCCGGAGATGTTCAGCTTGGTGATATCGTCGGGAAAGGCGGGATCAAAGAGGAGGCCGGACCTCGTGATCCTGGAAAGGCAGGAGCACGGCGGGGTGGGAACAGCAGGAGCCACAGAGGAGCCCAGCTCGGGCTGGGGGAGCAGCCACCTCTCCAGGCATCACCACCCCAGACGAGTCCGAAAGGGTCCTCGGTGCACCCGGGGATCCCCGGGCAAATCCCGAACACCCCGATGGAGCACCTGAAGAGGAGCTACTGGGGCTGTGATTCCACAGCCCACCCCAGGGCACTCCTGTCCCATCCCAGTTCCACGGCTGGGACCTGGGGTTTCCGTAAGCTTGGATTTTATATTAAAACAAACGCAGCTCGGTTCCCTGCTCCGGTTCAGAGCCTGGCTTCAGCAGCAGCCGTGCTGGCAAAACCTCGGGAACGCCCTGCTCCTCTGGGAGCAGGTGACCCTCAGACACCCACCCCAGCTGCCATTCCCACGGGATGGAGGGCTGGGAGCCCAGCACCGCTGGTCATGCTCCCTGCCCAGAAACAACGGAGCAAGATCCCGGCTCGCTCCCTCCATCCCTGACCCAAAGCCGAGCTGCCTGGGTGGGCGTTGGCTCTGGGTGAGGAAAAACAACGGCCCCTCTTGTCTCCGACCCAAATCCCGGCGCACCAGAGTGCTGAGAGGGCTTGAGGGACCGGAGAGGGCTCGAGGGAGGCTTGGGGAGCCCCAGCGCTGCGCAGGATCCGTGTCCCGCGGCGGGACAGGCGGCAGCGTGGCCGCACGACGTCGCCGCCGCCTCTGGAATTTGGCCGGAGCCCCAAAGCCGTGGCTTGAGCCGGTGCCACGAGGGGCCCGAGCCGGCACCCACCGGGCGCCTGGAGACCTCCCAGCTCAGCCAAAGCCGAGGTTTCCAGCTGGGAATACTGCAGCTCGCACCCAGCTCTGCCAAGGAACGGGGTGGGTTTCCCAGCAGCTCTGGCCACACACAGAGAGTAAAAACACATAGTTAGGGCTGGAAGTTTTCACCGGGAACCAAAAGGCTGGATCCAGCCTCAGTTAAACCAGGAACAGGCTGAAGAGATGGTGGCTCCAGGGTGGGAACCACCACAGCTCTGAAATTACATGAGCAGCTCCGTGTTTTCCCAGGATATTTTAAAGCTGAGGCGATGCCTGCTCAGCACCTCCCTGCAGGGAGGCTCCCAGAGCCACATGTGAGCAGGGAGCCCACAGCAAGGCTGCAGGAGGTGCTCCCTCACCACATCCAAAGGAGACGGGGTGATGTTGCTGCTGAGCCGCAGAGCAGGCTTAGGGAATGGCGTTTTGCTTCCCCAAAGTGACCTGGGACCACGAGCCTCCTACCTGTTCCCGCCTTCCCTCCAGCCAGACGGGGACATTTGAAGGGGCCAGCATTGCTCGGGAGTTAAAAGTGACACAGCAGGTCTCACCTGAACCCCGTGAAGCCGAAGAGGACGACCTGCAGGAATCCACCCATCCCCGTCAAGAAGTTCACAGCTCCCGACCCATCCGAGTTCTCCACCCAGACCTGCTCCAGCACGAGAAAGAGATGATGCAGGAGCTGGTTTGGGATGCTCCGGGCGGTTTTGTGGGTTTCAATCCCATCGTCACCCGCCCGGGAGCAGGAGGGCTCTGCAGCCCCGCTGCTCACCTTGAAGGGCTCTGTGATGTTGCTGAAGCACTTCTGCAGCTGGCTCCGGGCTCTCTGCAGCTCCTTCAGCTCCAGCCAGCCCACGGCAAACATGCTCTGCCGGAGAGGGAAAGGTGGCAGCGCAGCGGAGCAGCGCCGCCTCCGCCACCCCTCCGACCCGGGGCAAACACTTCCAGGGCACGTCCCAGCTCTGCAGCGTCCCCTGGATGGGGACACCCCCCCCGGGGGTCAGTCCCAGGCTGGGCCCTGCCCTCTCCTCACCCAGGTCATGGCCGGCCCGGCCGGGTCGGTGACGGGCTCGTACATCTCCAGGTCGTTCCTCCGGACCTCGGCACTCATGGGATGCATCAGTGGGAAGCCCAGCAGGACCACGTCGGCCTGTTTCACTGGCTCACCTGGGGACAGGGCTGGTCAGACAGGGACAGTTCCCAAATTTCCTGAGTTTTTGAGCCCGCTGATGAGAAACAATCCAGTGAGGCAGGAAAACCACCCTGAGCCCAGCTCTATGCGCTGCAGCAAGAGCAGGGACTCTTCTTTTACCATTCCCAAGTCTGAACCGGTCGGAATTCTGATCCTCCCAGGATTAAAAGTATGATCCGTGGGCTGCTGCCACTGCCTCCCCGCTCACCTGGGCTGTAGCCGTCATACTCAGGGTGGTATTTCCTCTCCTCGTCAAAGGGCACTTTGATTTTCCTGGCACGGTCCTCCCACTCCTCCGGCACCGGGAGCAGCAGGTCCCGAGCCAGGGCAGCAGCAAAATTTAAGCTGGAAAGGAGGAGGAACAAGGTTTTATGTCAGGGATGGGTGACAGTGAGAGGAGGGAGGGGACAAAAGGAGCTGCAGAAAAAGCTGCTGTGGAAGAACGGGGGGCACAGATTGAGCCGGGCTAAGAGCTCCCATCACGGCGGTGGGAGCCCGTTCCCCTGGCTGCGGGCGTCTCCAGCTGGCTGACAGCACGGACACCTCACGGAATGCTGAGGGAGAAGCCCCGCTGTGAAGGGAGACCCCGCTCAGCCTCACTGGGCACTGAACAGGGCGGAGGAGCTGGGGGAGCCCCTGCTCTTCCTCCGACTGCAGAGGGGCGACAGGGAGAGGGCTGTGAGCAGAGGGAGGAAGGATGCACTCGGGAGTGCCAGGTGGAAGAGCAGGGAGCCGGGCCGTGCTTCCAGGTGCTCCCGGGAGGCTTTCCAAGCGTTACCTGCGCCGGGCCACGGCGTTGGTGAAGGCAGAGTTATCGACCTGGCTGTGGTACTCGTCTGGGGGCATGACACCTGGGGGGACAGGAGGGGACACCTCGCACCTCAGCACACCCAGGGGCTGCCGTGGCTCTGGGCCCCTCCTCGGGGACACGGCTGAAGGAAGGGGACCATCCTGCTGGCAGGGTCCCACACAGTCCTGGTGGGATGCTCAGTGGAGAACATGCGTGGTGCTGGTGCTGAAGGAGGAACAAGCTGGGATGCAGCTCTGGCTGGTGGATGCAGGCACCTCATCCTGAAGGGGACCTCCAGGTCATGGAATCCCAGGGTGGTTTGGGTTGCCCTAAAGCTCATCCAGTTCCACACCCCTGCCATGGGCAGGGACAGCTTCCACTAGACCAGGTGGCTCCAAACCTCTGCTTTCCACCCCATTCCCACGGCAGAGGTACCTCTGATGTGGTAGAGCTGCTCCTCCTCACTCCACTCCATCCTGCTGCACCAGTACTGAGCCACGGCTTCCACCAGCTCCCAGCCCCTGTCCTCCCGGAACAGCTGCTGGTCCTGGGGAAAAACAGGGCCATGAGGGAGACTCTGCCAGGCCCAAAGTCAGCAGGAGGATGGAGAGGAGCTCTGAGGAGATGGAGGAAGCAAGAGGAGAGACTGGCCTGCTTTGAGCCAAAAAGATGCTGAGAAGCCCATGGGAGCAAGGACAGAGGAGGCAGGGCTGCAGGAGGGAGCCTGTGGAGCAGCGAGAGCAGAGCTCCTCAGCGAAGGGACAGCAACAGCGTCCAGGTGTCCGGCCACTGGCCATCGGGGGCGACCCTCCCTTTACCTGCGTGGTGCAGTAATACTGCTCGAAGGCCATCAGGACATCCCCGCTGACGTGGATTTCCTGGGCTCCGTAGATCTCCTCAGGACACACCTCCCGGCCAGTGGCCGCGCTCTCCCACGGGAACTTTGCACCCTGCCGGGCGAAGCATCCATGAGCACATCCCCTTGTGCTGCGCCCCGCGGGAACAGCCCGGCATCCCCTGGGGACGGGGCTGGGGACAGGGCAGGGGACAGGGGCTGGGGACGGCGCTGGGGACAGCGTTGGGGACAGGGGCTGGGGACGGGGCTGGGGACAGCGC
>NW_024581033.1:228282-241075 GCF_017639235.1 Corvus kubaryi
CTGGGGACGGGGCTGGGGACAGGGGCTGGGGACAGGGCTGGGGACAGGGCTGGGGACAGGGGCTGGGGACGGGGCTGGGGACGGGGCTGGGGACGGGGCTGGGGACAGGGGCTGGGGACAGGGCTGGGGACAGCGCTGGGGATAGGGTTGGGGACAGCGCTGGGGACAGGGTTGGGGACGGGGCTGGGGACAGCGCTGGGGACAGGGTTGGGGACAGCGCTGGGGACAGGGTTGGGGACGGGGTTGGGGACGGGGTTGGGGACAGCCCCGCCCGGTGTCGCTGCCGCACCTCGTAGCCCTGTTCCTGCGCGTTGCGCCTGGCGCCCTCCAGCGTGCGCAGCCGGTACTGCAGGACGGCGCGGGCAGCCGCGGGATACAGCAGCAGGATGTTCGGGAACACCCAGGTGTCCTGCCAGGCCACGAGGCGGGATTGGCTGCGGTGGGGACACCCAAGTGCTCCCGCCAGCTCCACCCTCCAAGGACACCCCCATCCCGACGGAAGGATGGAGTCTCCTCCATCCCTACTGAAGGATAGCCTGCTCCAACCCGACGGAGGAAGGATGGAGTCTCCTCCATCCCCCTCGCTGTGCCAAGCCCCCAGGCCAGCACGGCCCCCCTCACCTGGTCCCAGAAGACGTGTCCCCAGTAGTCCTCGCCGCGGGTGCCGTTGGACAAGCCGCCGGGGCTGATGCCGTGGAACGGGACTCCGGGGCTGTCCTGGGGCGGGACGGCGCTCAGCAGGTAGTAGAGGCAGCCGTGGAGCGCCTGGCGCAGGGCCGGGGGCCCGTCCAGCTCCACGGAGCAGCCCCGGCGCAGCGCGGCCCAGGCGCGGATGTGGGAGCGGTGCAGGGACCCCGCGGCCACCAGGGCCAGCCCCGCGCTGTAGCTCCGCTTCGCCTCCTCCTCGCTCCCGGCCACGGCCGCCAGGAACTCCCAGCACCGCTCCCGCTCCTCCCCGCCCAGCGTCAGCGACTGTGGGATGGGGGTCCACAGCATGTGGACAGTGGGACGGGGGCCGCCCTCCACCTCGGGAACCAGCGTCTGCCCGTAGATGTAGCTGTGGGAGACGGGAAGCGGTGGGGGGAGGTGTTTCTTCCCAGTATTCCATCTAACCCTGCCCTCTGGCAGTGGGAAGCTGCCACAAATGGTCTCCAGTCCCAGGAATCCAGTTCTAAAAAACGTCATCCCCTCCAAACCTCCCGTTTTCCCCAGCCTCACTTTGGAATCACATCTAGGCCCTGGGCCCTTCCCTGCTCTCACACATCAGAGTGAGGGATAATTCTGGACTTGCAAGGAATAAAACTGTTTCTGTGCTTAATTTCAGGGGTTTTCAGGGGTTCAGGGTGAAGCGAATGTGCAGAAGCCTCCACACCCCTCACCATTCCAGCCCCACACCCCTCACCATTCCAGCCCCACTCCCCTCACCATTCCAGCCCCACTCCAGCCTTACACCTGCAGTTCATTCCCCAGGGGAGCAGACCCGTGTGCCACAGCCCGTGGAGGGTGGGCTCAGGGCCGGGACCCCCGGCCCCCACACTCACTGCGCTCCCTGGAAGTCTGGCCCTGGGGTCAGGTCCAGGTCCTGGCTCTGCGGCACGAACAGGCTCTGGAGCTGGACAGTGACGGGATGAGTGGAGCTGTCCAAGCGCCGGACGGTGATGCTGAAGGCCATCAGGTGGACCAGGGAGTGGTGGGCATAGAGCTGGTGGGTGGCCGTGTAGCCGGGGCACTGAATCGTGTGGCTGAAGGTCCCTGCAAGCACAGCCAGAGCCACCAGCCTTTGGAAACACATGGATTCCCACCCCTGCCCTGTCTGCTGGTTCCTACTGGCCAAGGAACGGCTTTTCCCGGGTCCAGAGCCAGCTGTGGACTGGACAACACCGCTGACACCGAGCCTGGCCAAGCTGCTGAGGGATGGTCTGTGCCATCAAACATTTTGATTAAAGAGCATCTGCCGAGCCTGGCCCCAGCAGGGATAGAGCTACAGCCTGAAAATCGCTTATTCCTGCACAAAAGGGGAATTTCCCTCTTGTTCCAGAGGAGCAGCACCCCGAGGCGAAGGGAGCATGAGAGGGAAGATGCGACTGAGCGGCAGAGGCAGCAAAAGCAGAGAGAAGGGAACCTGCGGCAGAGCCCGAGGGGAAGGGGGCGGCTCGCTGCTCACCTGTCCAGGTGTCGAGGGTGAAGCTCTGGGCCGGGCAGTGGGCGCCGGGCGCTGCCATGCGCAGCCCCAGGGGGCTGGGGACATCGGCGCGGTGTGTGTCCCCCGCGGCCCCGCTGTACACGCCGGCGGCGTGCAGGATGTCCCGGAACACGCGGGTGCCCAGGAAGGCGTTGGTCACCGTGGGCAGCAGCCGCGGGTCCCCGGGCAGGGCCGTGGCCGTGAACACGCCGGGGTCGCCCTCGCCGTGGGCCATCGCCGCCGGCCCCGCCTGCGGAGCGCAGCGACGGGGCGGGGGCTGAGGGCACAAAGCGCTGCCCGCTCCCCGTCACCCCCCGCCTGCCACCAGCCGTCTCCGTCCCCTCTGGTCACCTCCAGCGGTTTTCCCCCATCCCAGCTTCCCCCCAGCCCCGGGGTGGATCCCCTCCGCTCCTCCACGCCATCTCCAGCTGTCCCAAACCCCCGACAGCTCACGGGCTTCATCACTCCCCGGCCTCCCCCCTCTTGCTCTTCTGCTGCCGCGATGGGATCGCAGCGGTTTCTCCCAACACACAGAGCCACCTTCCCCCTCCGGCCTCCTCTTCCTCCCCGTGCTGTTCCGTGGCACTTCGAAAAGCTCCCGAGACTTCCCCCTCTCCCAGCTCACTGCACCTCTCTGTTCGCCCTCGCTCCTGCATCTCCAGCTCAGCTTCCTGGGGCAGGACCTTTCTATTCCACTGGTTTGTACACAAAATCGTATTTACGCGCCACGTACAAACATCCGTGTAACTACAGACCAAAAACACGCACAGAGATGGACGCGCGTAAGCAGCCCCTGACAAAAGGGAGCTGCAGCTGCCTCCTGGCAATGCCGGGCACAGGGAAAACACAGGAATGATGAAATGGGGCTCTGAGAGACTCCGAGCGGAGCTGGGAATCCAGCCGGGGGGACGCAGGGGCAAGGAGGGCGCCCAGCCCCCAAACCCCTCCCTGAGAGCAGCCGGCTGCAGGCACAGCCCGGTTTCCTCACCGAGACTGAACTGCGAGGAAAGTCCTGCCTCCGGGAAAGTGAAAAATCCCGACCCAGCCCAAGCCCCAGGGCGCGGAAGGGAGGAGGTGGGTCTTGCCTTCGGTCCCGAGGCCGGGCTGAGCCTGTGCAGGCGGAGAGAGGCTGCTCCAGGGAAGGACGGAAGTTGCCCAACCGAGAAAGAAGGAAGGAAATCGCTTTTTTCCCCCCTCTCCTTAAAAAGAAAGTTGGAAAAACGATCCTGGACACGCAGGTGTTGGTCCAGCTGAGCTCAGTGCCCGCGGAGGGAGCCGGGGCAGGAGGAACTGAAAGAGCAAAACCAAGCCGGATGGCTCGGTGGTCCCAAAGCCGCCGGCAGAGAGCCGGGGTAGCAGCACACCCTGCTGACCTCCCGTGTCCCCAGCCACGCTCTGACCCTTCCCCTCGGCTGTTTCCAGGGAGGAAAAAAATTCCATGTGGACTCTGGCTTTGGCACGCTTGTCCAAGCCCGTTCAGCGGGTCCCAGCCTGCTGGCTCAGGGATCCGGGGGCGGAGCTGCGGCCAGGCAGCACCGGCCCCTTCGAGCGGCCAGCGGCCCCGGTGCCCACAGGGGTTATGCTACTGCCCGATCCAGCCCCTACAGGACCGGCATAACACATCTGTCCTCCGCTGTAAATCCACGGAAACCCCCCATGGAGCCCGGCTGGGTCAGTCCCCATGCCCCGGGGCTGCCCTGGGGACACCCTGACAAAGGGCAGAGCCCGGGCAGGTGCTGCCAGCTCTACTGCTTTGCTGTCCCAGGCTCTAATCCCAGCTGTGCCCCAGCTGGATTCACGTCCCCTTTGGTTTGTTCCTCACAACCAGCACAGTGATGCCAGCACAGGCTGAGTCCGTGGCAGGGGCAGGGATATCCGTCCCCTGGATGGGGATATGGCTGGGCATCCACAGGGATTCTGGAGCACTGGATCCCTGTCCAGCAGCCACCGGTACACGGGGACGAGCAGCTCCTTCCCCAGCTGATCCCAGTGGCATGCACCCCACCTCCTTCCCTTCACCAGAGGAATTTGGAAATAGTCTTTCCCAGAGTGTCCTTTCTCGCTGAATGGTGTTTTGAGCGCTACAAAGTTTGTAAAAGCCCGCTGAAGAGGAGGTCCAAGGAGAGAGGAGTTCTGCTCCAGAGGAAGAGTTTTGCTCCAAGGGAAAAGGTCCCTGCAAGAGGAGGTCTCCAGAGCAGAGCATCTCAGTGTCCCCCTGTGCCGGCTGGGGACAGTTTTTGGTCTCAGAGTCATGGGCAGTGCTGAGGGGAAAAAAATCCGAAAACAATTAAGGGAAGAAAAATCAGGCCGAGAGCAATTTGGGAAAACCTTGCCGTGCCAGGCCGTTCCTCCCCGTGCCCCTGGAGCCGTGCCGAGGGTGGCAGGGGCGTGGTGGCAGCGGTGACAGTGACAAGCTGGGCAGCTGCAGAGCCAGGAGCAGCGGGATCGCCCTGACAGCGCCATGAGGGGTTTCCAGAGGGGCTCCCAGCTCCTGGCAGCTGCCCTCCGGATCTCCCGGGTCCCCCGGGCACAGCTCCGCTCCAGCCCCCCCGAGCACCCGCTCTCTGCTGGCGTGAGTATCCTGGGGGCTGAAAAAGTGGGAACAGCCCGGTTTTGGGGGGGGGGAGGGGGGAGGGGGGCAAACCCTCTGTGGGGTCGGGGTCAAATTATTCTGGAAGGGGGTGGAAGCAAAAGGGGAGGGGGCGGAACAGGAGGAATGTGCCCTCGGGCTCCAGCCCACACCCCCGTGGTGTCCATGGACACCCCCGCGGTGTCCGTACCCTGCTCCCCACCTCTGGCTCCTGCTGCCGTTTGACTTTGTCCTTTCAGCCCCTTTCTTAACCTTTGGGGTTTGGGGGTCCCCTGCAGCCCAGGGCGAGGGGCAGCCGTGACAGACCAGGACAGACCCAGACCCTGTGCCCCTGTCCTGGGACAGTCACCCCAAAGGGGTGTCCCCACGGGCAAGGACAGGGCTGCTGTCACCGCAGAGCCCAAAGTCACTCCCCCTGTGGGGACAGTTCCCCCCACCAAAGCAGACCCTCCTGGGCTGGGTGAAACAAGCTGGGAAAAAGGAGCTTTCTACCAAAATCCTGCCTGGTTCCCCCTCCACCCCCTTTTTTGGGGGGTTTCCCTCTGCTGCCTTTCCAAGGTCTGCAACAGAGGAGCTGCAGGAGCCTGGAGAGGCTTTTTCCAGGCAAATAAATCAAAGAAAGGTGCCAGTGCAGGGGGTTAATGCTGTCCTGGTTGCACCAGGGATATGAGGCTGCAATTCCCATCCCAAAGTCATCTGAAAGTCAGGGACACCGCAGGCCCCGGCCACAGCTTGAAGGTCATGCACTGCTCCCGTGTCCCAGAGAAACAACGAACCTGGAGAGCACCAGCTCGACCCACTGCCAGTGGGAACAGCTCTGCTCCCCAGACCTGCCTCCAGAGCCCCGGGGCGGCCCCACAGGAGGGGGAAGAGCGCAGGGGAGCGAGCTGGGGGTGCGGTGTTGGACGGCACCAGCCATGCCCCTGATCCCCGCTCCTCGTCCCCCACAGGAACAAGCCATCGCCCTCACCGTGATGTTCACCTCCTTCCTGCTGCCCACAGCCTGGGTCCTGGCCAACATCCACCACTACAGGAGCCGGCCGGAGTGAGGAGCGGCAGGAGCAGCCCGCTCCCTGCCGAGGGAATCCCGGGGCAAGAGGCCTGGGGACAGAGCCTCGCCGGGATGGAGCCCCCCGAGCCTGCTCATTAAAACCCACGTTTGCGTTCAGCAGTGGCTCGCTGGGTTTGCTCCGCCCACGGGGGTGCCCGTAGGGAATGATCCGGATTCCTGCCCGCAGCTTTCCCTCGAGGGCTGGCAGCAGGCTCCTTCCCACTGGAGCCTCTCCCAGCTGCAGCGCTGCGTGCACCCCTCCCAGCGCAAGCCAGGAAGCCAATCCAAGGTAAATTCCTGACAGGAAAACACGCCAAGGCTGGAATTGACATTAAAAGGGTGCCACAGGCTGGGGGCTGCACACCTGCCCGCTCCCGTCCCTGCAGGAAGGGCCTCTCCACCCGCCACATCCCAAGGTACCTGTGCCAGGGAAGCAGCCAGCACGTGGAAGATTCGGGTAGCGAGGGGTACTTCCAGGTAGCTTGGAAAAACCTCTGGAGCTGTCACGGTTCTGCAGATCTGAGCCTCATTCCCAGGAGCTGCTCAGAGCTCCACAGCCGGGAGAGCTGTCGGAATGCTCCTGGGAGAAGCTGCCACTGCTTCCCACAGCGACATTCCAGGTTTTGGATGCCGATCTCAAGCGGCAGCAGCCCCATGACTCTGACTCCAGTGGAGTTTCCTTTACTCCCTAAGGAGCAGTGACAGCCCTGGGAGTGAGGGCCAGATCTGACACAGCACTGGGAAGGAGACCGTGCTCCTTAAAGCCTTCTCCTGTCCCCAGCTATGAAATAAAGGGACTCTTTTCCCGATCAGAACACTTATCCCTTCCACACACTCTCCTGAAGTCAAAGTGGCACCAGGAACAAGCCTTGGAAGACAGGGTGCAGCAGGAACTGGGGAATTCAAACCCAGTGTCAGGGCAGGGAGGAGGCAGGCCCTGGGCACTGAACAACCCCCACCCAGGAGGGAATTTCAGCCAGAAGGGCCTGGAGAGCAGCAGCAGGAGGCTGAGTGAGTACAGACTCCAACAATTCCATTTTGTCCTGTGTCCCAAAGCTTGTCTCCCTTGCGTGAGGCACCTCTGTGCCTGCACCAGTCTGGCACCAGCCACATGCTCCCTTCTTTCTCTTGCTGGGTTTATGCCCTCAGGCAAGGCAGGAAAAGCAGGAAAAGTACCAAAATTCCATCAGTGCTGTTTGCTAACGACACCAGAGAACCAAACTGGTGGGGAAAGCTCCTGAATCCCAGCAGTGGCAAGACCGTGGAAACACGTTTTTAAAGGGATCAGCAGCTCAGCTGCCAGGGACGGAGATGACACAGAATTCCCAAAAAGGGAAGGCAGAGACGTTTATTCTGGCAATGCCACTGCACCTCACCTGAGCACAAAGCGTTGGTGAAAGACAACCACCCCCTCAAGTGTATAGACACACCCACTAACCAGGAATCCCGGGAAAACCCTTGGATGGAGCAAACGCTCCCTCTGTCGCAGATGAGGAGAGGTGGAGGGAAGGGGGGCCAGGGGAGGAAGAGGATTTGGGGAAGAGGACTTGGGGAATGCTGCCTCAGGCTGCTGCAGGGGCAGGGGGAGAGGGCAGCGGGACGGGCCGTGCCCCCTAAGGCCAAGACCCCTCGGATCCTGCACCAGGATCCCACCCTCCTGCAGCAGCTGGAGGCAGGAGGGCTCAGGAGTGATCCATCCCCCCAGGACGGAGCTCTGGGACCAGGGATCAGAGCCACTCGTGCCAGCAGAGGGAAAGCTTGGCTCAAGCACCAAAGGGTCACACGGCAAAAGGCCACGTCCTCGTCCTCCTGCTCGCCACATCCCCGGCTGCTCCCGCTCTGCCCACCCACCCCTCCGGGGATCCAGTGCAGTCAGTGGTCTGAGTGCTGCCGGCCTCAGGAGCAGCAGGAATCACTCTCTCCTCTATGTCAGGATGTCGTGGGCTTGGTGCTCCACCAGCATCTCCATGCTCCGCACGTCCGTGCACCAGAACTCCAGGCGATCCTTCATGCCCTTGATCTGCAAGGCGAGGCCACGAGGACGGAGTGCCTCAGCTCCTGGGAATGCCCACAGGCTCCTCCTCACACCGGAGAGCCCACACCACTCCCCAAAGCCCCACACAGCCAGAAACAGGGACACCCCATCCCTGGAAGTGTTCCAGGACAGGCTGGACAGAGCTTGGAGCAGCCTGGGATAGTGCAAGGTGTCCCTGCCCATGGCAGGGGGTGGCACTGGATGGCCTTTAAGGTCCCCCCCAACCCAAACCATCCTGGGATTCTGGGATGAACAGCTTCTACCAGCAAATCAGCAAGGGTTAAACTGAAATGCACCAAAGGAGTCGTTTGCAGCTGGAATTCCAGGCACTCGATTTTGGGCTTAAAGGTAAAGACACCCTGCACAGTCTCCTTAAACGTTACAAGGATGAAGCTGAGAAGCTCAACAGCTCCATCATCATCCTGGACTTCCCTCTTCCCAAGAGCAATGTGCCTCCTACACCCCCAGAACTCCCAGAGGCTGTTTCATGCACTTAGGAATGAGGCCTGGATCCTTCTGGAAATCACAGCCACGGCTTCTGTGTGGCTTTCACGAAGGACGTGCCAGCCCTGTCCCTGTGATGCACCCCAAGCTGTGACCCTTCCCAGCTCCGCTGTCGCTCCCGGGTGCTCCCAGCCCGGCCCAGCTGGAGCTGGTGGCTTTACCTGCTGCAGGTCCAGCACCCGTGGCTGCACCCACGTCATGTGCACCCTCTTGTCCACCTCGTCGATGCTGCCCTTCACCAGCCCCACCGAGAGCGCCTTCATCACCAGCAGCTCCACCTGGGAACACAGATGATCCCGGGCAATGACCCCGCTTTCCCCCTGACAGGAGTAAAACCTGGCACCTTCACATGAGATCCCCTCAGAATCCCGGGCAGCAGCTCTCACACCCACCCCCTTTCAGGTGACAGAACTGCCTCGAGACTCGGCACCTCGACGTGGAGGAGTCCTGCTCCCTAGAACTTTCCGCTAAAACTCGATTTTAGGGTTTTTTAGTTCTTTTTCCCTACAACTAGATTTATTTCCTTTTCTCTGAAATCCCAGGAAAAACAAGGCAAGTGGAGAAAGCCAACAGAGCCCGACTGTCCCTGAGCAACAGGTGGGAGTCGGTTTCTTCTCCCAGGATTCAAGGGACAGGACAGGAGGAAACGGCCTCAATCTGCACCAGGGCAGGTTCAGGTTGGACGCCAGGAAGGACTTCCTCATGGGAAGAGCTGTCAGGCCTTGGAAGGGACTGCCCAGGGAATCCCCATCCCTGGAGGTGTCCAAGGAATGACCGGACGTGGCACTCGGTGCTCTGGGCACGGGTTGGACTCGATGACCTCGGAGCTTTTTTCCAGCCCAGATGATTCTGGGATTCTGTGTGGTTCAGGTCTATCCAGGCACTCTTAGAGCTCCAGAACCTGGACATTACCAAGGGTGTCCACCCCCAAACTCACCTCGTTGACGGTGACTTTGGCACTCTTGGCAATCTCCTCGAAGGTGAGCTGGCGGTGGTTGGCCGGGCGGGTGAAAGTCATCTGGATCCAGGGAACAAACCAAAAAAACAACCCCCACGGGGTTTTGGGGATTCCCACAGCTCCCAGAGCCTCCCTCAAGCTGCCCTGCCCAGTCTCACTCTGCGCTGGCAATGGCATTTCTCACGTTTAACCAAGGTAAGTCCAACGAGAATGTTTTACACCAGTGTGGGGCGGTGACAACAGAGCCGGGGCCTTCCAGTGACAGGAAGGGACTGTTCAGGTTATCCACCAGGGAAAGGACCCTCAGTCCCTGGGAGACAGAGACGTTTAACCGTGTTCCAGAAGCCTTTTGTTATCCTGGAACATCCTCCAGACACCATCCCTGAGGGATTGCTCTCCCCCTCCTCCACATCACAGAATGGACACCTCCCTCGATCCCCGGCTGCTCCAAGCCCCAGTGTCCAGCCTGGCCTTGGATCCAGGGGCAGCCACAGCTTCTCTGGACACCCTGTGCCAGGGTCTCAGCACCCTCACAGGGAAGAATTTCTTCCCAATATCCCATCTAGCCCTTCCCAATAACCCATTCCCACCTGTCCCGGCACTCCACGCAAAAGCCCCCCAGGAACTAGGGACAAGCAGCCCAGCACAAGGCGTTTTCCCTCACGGCACCTGCCCGTGGCTCCATCTACGGGCAAAATCCACCCTGAACCTCCTGTATCCGGAGTTCCTGCAGCTGAGGGACCAGGCACCCCGAGCACATCCCAGCTCACCTCCATGAGACACAACAGCTGGATCTTCTGCAGCAGGAGCGCTTCGTTCGCAGCCAGGTCGGGCTGTGAAGGGGGAAGAGGCACCAAAGCAGGTCATTCTTGCATTTCCCCCCCATCCTGGGGGAGAACATGCACGAATAAATCCCTGGGAGGGTTCATTTAGGAGGAAGGAGGCCACCACAACCAGGAATGGTTCCAGGAAACAGTCCAAGTGCCAGCAGTCTCACAAATCCACTGCTACGCCAGTGACTCCTGGTGTAGCCAGCACAGGTAACATCCAGCATCACTGCTCTCCCTCCCACTTCCCAGAACAGGAGGGAAAGCACTGGAAGCACTCCACAGGGAAGCCAAAAGAAAACTAATGATGGGTACCGAGATGGAATAACCACTCCTATGCTCCAACCAGGATTACACCAGTGCTCCAGAGCCAGGAATGAGGCAAAGGTGATCAGGAAAAGGCCGACAGACTCCAAATGTCAGCTGCAAACCCCAAGCCTGGGCCTTCAGCAGTGCCAGAGCCCTCACCTGCTGCCCCCAGGCCGACTTGAGGGCCTGGAAGGTCTCCACGTTGCCGCTGTTGAAGGCGAAGAGGGTGTCGATGAGCCACTGCCGGTCCGTGCTGCGCAGGGACTCCAGCACGGGGTGCATCAGCTGCAGGGGACAGGCAGGAGGGTGTGAGCAGGGCAGAAACAGCTCCTGGGGCTCCAGGGACCAAGGGATGTGGCAGCACTCACCAGCTCCCCGAAGTTGTAGACACCTTCTCCCAGCAGCCCGGCCAGCCCCAGGGTGAAGGCTCTCTCCTGCTGCTCTGATACTGGGAAAAAACCAAAACAAAAATAATTTGCATGAAAAAAAAACCCAAACCAAAACTGCTATGGATAAAGAAAACCCCAACCAAAAATAATTGGATGATAAAAAAAAGCCAAGCCAATAATATTTTGGATAAAGCACCACTTTAAGCCCCATCGAGCCCTGCCTCACCTACATTAAACAATTCCCAGCCCTCATCTTCTCCCACGCTGCCTGAAACTCAGGAGCCTGCAGCACAAAAGGGCTGCTTTTTGAATCTAGAGTGAAGATTTTGGGGAATTAGAACAAACTTGTCCTTCTGGCAACTTCCCCCTCTTCCCCCTGGTGCAGGCCAGGAGCAGGTCCTCAGGGGTCACTCCTCAGTCCAGCCGGACCTCGGACCCACCACGGCACAGCCAAAACAACACGGAGAAAACCCCAGCCAGGGCACTCATTTGGCTTGTGGGGATGAAGCAGGGTGTGGGAAGTGGGATTTCCCCTGCAGAGGAGTTACCTGGCAGGTCCTTGACCTCGATGCAGCCCAGGAAGCGCAGCGCGTCCTTGTAGTAGGCGGCGTGGTTCCCCACGGTCTGGTAGTACTTGCTGGAGAGGTCGTAGAAGCGGCTGTGCACTGATGTCACCCCGGGGAGGGTGTTCAGCATCTCCTCCACCTCCTCGATGGTCTCCTGGGGAGGGCAAGACCTGGCTCTTACAGGGCAAGGAGCACCTGGGGGGTGCCTGCGCTCCCGGCTCCGAGGGTCGCAGCCCTCCCGGGGGATGCCCGGTGACATCCCGGGCAGGTGTGACACAGCCAAAGCCACCACCACTCCCAAACCCCTCCCTGTGCCCAGAGAAGCTCTGGCTGCCCCATCCCTGAAAGTGTCCAAGGCCAGGGTGGAGCAACCTGCTCTAGTGGAAGGCGTCCCTGCCCATGACTGGGTGATCTTCAAGATCCCTTCCAACCCAAACCATTCCAGGATTCCACCCCCCAAACCCATCCCTCTGTACTCGCTCGAGGAGAGCCAAAGCTGCCCTGCCTGAAAAACATCATTTCAGGTTTGAAAGATGGTTTTAAAGCCAGCCAAGGATGACAAACCCCATGTGCTTCGCTCAAGCAACACCACCACAGGTCACCGTCAGCAGCTCCCTCATCCTGGAGAGCTCACAAGCCCCTCTGAGCCGGGAGCTGGGAGAACCAAGGAATGTCCCAGCACCCCAAAACTCCCCATCCCCCATCCCAGGCTGCCCCTCACCTTGGTGACCTGCAGGTCCCCGATGTTGAGCTTGAGGGCCCCGATGGCCGTTTTGCACAGGATCACAGCCTCGTCGCTGCTCTTCACCTGCAGGGACCCAGGGACCCCTTTGGAGTGTCACCTGCAGCCAGGTGCGCTCCAGGGGCTGCATAAACGTCCCTTGTGCCCACATTCCTGCACTCAAATCCCTGTGGAAAGGCGCTGCTCTCCAGCACAGGTGTCACATACGCCCATGCCTCTTGGCTTGCTCACAACAACCGAGAGCAACTCCCAACATACCTTTTCCCGGGTCTTCTCCAGAAAAGTCAGGGCCACATTGGGATCTGGAGCAGAGGGAAAAACAGATTTAAACGTGCAGCTCTCGTGGAGCCAAACCTCGCCTTCCAACCCGCCTTTTACAGGCTCCCTGCAGGCTGCACTAGGGGTTCCCATCCAGGGCCCCCAGCCACGATGCAGAGCTAACAACAGCACGGGGAAGAGGGGAGGACACGCACCTGTCATCTGCCGGACCACATGCAGGATGATCTCCACCAGGGACAGGGGGTTCACCCTGCAGGGAGCAGCTCGGAATCAGCAGGGACCCCCAGTTCCCCCCAGGCAACCCCCAAACCCTCCCAGGTGACCCTCAAACCCTCCCAGGTGACCCCCAGTTCCCCCCAGG
>NW_024581033.1:241085-242356 GCF_017639235.1 Corvus kubaryi
CCAGGTGACCCTCAAACCCTCCCAGGTGACCCCCAGTTCCCCCCAGGCGACGCCAAACCCTCTCAGGCGACCCCCAGTAACTCACCTGTGCTCAAACTCGCTGATGAAGTTCTCATAGAGCTGCGGGGACAAGGACAGGGACACTCAGGGTCAAGGAAAGCCCGGTTCAGAGCTTCTCACCACATTTCCTCTCTATTCCAGCTCTATTTGGACAGCCCTGGAAGTGCTGGACAGGACTCTGAGCCAGCTGGGCTAGTGGAAGGTGTCTCTTGTGGGGAGGGTGGAACACAATGGTCCTCGAGGTCTCTTCCAACCCAGAGCATTCCAGGGTCCTATGATTTCTCCAGAAAATGGGGCATCCCATACAGAAATTCCAGCACTGTTCAGAACCCAGAACTGCTCATTTTATCTAATTCTATCCCCACAGGCTTCTTCCACTGACCACCCATCCTGCACTTGCAAACCTCTTGCTAAAATACGGAATAATAAAAAAAAAAATCCCCCTGCAACCCCCAAAAATGAAAATTCTAGGCGAGTGAAGGAAAGAATCACTTTGAAGCTTCTGAACTCGAGACACTTGATTTTAGCAGAATTTTCACACAGTCACCAGTGCAAACACCCCGAGAGCCGAACCCACCCCGGTTAGTAATTCTCCGAGAGGATCAGGAAAGAGAGAAGCCACAGGCTGAGCTTTTGCCGGTACAGAAAACCGGGAGAGCCGGAGGAGTGCGCTCACCTTGATGAGCCCATCTCCCTGGGCGAAGCAAGGGTCCTGCACGAAGTCGAGCACCTGCAGAGTGAGCTGGTGCCACAGCCTGAGGACACAAACACCCCCGTGAGCCCAACGCCGCCGGCCCGTGCCCCCTCCCGGCCCGTGCCGAGCAGCGTCTGAGGGGGCGAACCGGGGGCTGGGACCGCCTGACAGGGGCGAACACCGCGGGAGCCACCTCCCGGGCGAGCACCGAGGCGGCTAAAGGGACGCGGGTCCGGCGGGCCCCGCGAGGGCTCCTCAGGCGGGCGGGCCCGGCCGCGCTCGGCTCCGGCACCCGGGGCGGGCGAACCCCCCGCACCCCGTCCCCGCTCACTTCTTGTTGTAGAGCTCCTCGAGGCGGTGCCACACGGCGGCCTGGCCCGGCCCCGCGCTCTGGCTCTGCTGCAGGAAGCCCGGCACGTCCTTCATGGCGGCGGCGGCGGCGGCGGGGCCGGGACGGGGCCGGGGCCGGGACGGGGCCGGACGGGACCGGAGCGAGGAGGCCGCGCCGTGCCCGCTG
>NW_024581033.1:242816-299661 GCF_017639235.1 Corvus kubaryi
GGGAAAGCAGTGTCAGACATCCCAGGGAAAGCAGTGTCACACATCCCAGGGAAGGCAGTGTCACACATCCCAGGGAAAGCAATGTCACATCCCTGGGAAGGCAATGTCACACATCCCTGGGAAGGCAGAGCTGACCACTCTGAGGCCTGGAGACACTTCCAGCTCTGTCCTTGCTCCTCGGGCTTGCCAAGCCCCAGCAGCTCTGCCGGCTCTCCCCACGCCTGCTCTGGACTGTGCACAATGCCTTGCTCCAGCAGCACTAATTTTCTGGGAGAAGAAGCTGTTCCCTGCTGATAATGAGTGTTCCTGAACTGCTAATGACTGTTCCCAGATGATAATGGCTGTTCCCAGCCCAGCTGGGCACGGGCTGCGATTCCTTGGCACAAGAACACACACAGCCCGAGGGGGAACAGGGGAACGACAGTGTCTGTGCTCACCTGGGCAGGGTCACACACCACCCTGAGAGAAACTTGTTGAACTCAGGACACAGAAGAGTCTCCTGGATCCCAGAGGAGTGTAAACCAACACTGAGACTGGTGATTCCCAGTGGGTCCAGCCTCGTGTCCATCCCTGTCCAAAAATCCCCTCTCACAGGAACGCCGGTGATTTGGTATTTTAGATCCATGGAAGGAGGCGCAGAGGGACGTGTCTGCTCCAGGGTTTGGGTCGGATAACGGCCAGGCTCCCTCCTAGTGAAGCCCTAGCACAATCCTGCCCAGGGAAGAGCTCCCTGTGGAATTTTTGGGTGGTTTTCTCCCCCCGAGCCGAAGTCACTGTCAGTTGTCTCAGTGCTGTGCTTCCCCCTGTGCCGAGCAGGACCCAGGGCTCCAGGCCCTTCTGTCTGAGTGCGGCTGCCAGAGCCATTTGGGGCACGTGGGGAGGTGACGAGGGGAAGCAGAAGCTCACCTTGAAGGACGTGGCCGAGCTGCTCCGGAAGAAGGAATGTCGGCGCGTGGTGGTGATGGCCGGCGCCGGGATCAGCACGCCCAGCGGCATCCCGGACTTCAGGTGATGCCTCCATCCTCTGCATCCTTGGAGGGCTGAGGTCTTGTCCATGGAAGGGGTGAGTAAACATTGGAAGGGGCTGCCCGGGGAGCTGGTGGAGCCCCCATCCCTGGAGGTGTCCGAGGAACGACCGGATGTGGCACTCGGTGCTCTTGTTGACAAGGTTGGACAGGTTGATGGACCTGGAGGTCTTTCCAACCTCAGGGATCCTGGGATTCTGTCTCCAGCCCAGGTCCCACGGCAGCCCCTCTCAGGTGCCCCCTGTCCCCGCAGGTCCCCCGGGAGCGGCCTGTACAGCAACCTGGAGCAGTACAACATCCCCTACCCCGAGGCCATCTTTGAGCTGGGCTATTTCTTCGTCAACCCCAAGCCCTTCTTCACCCTGGCCAAGGAGCTCTATCCTGGCAACTACCGCCCCAATTCCGCCCACTATTTCCTCCGGCTGCTGCACGACAAGGGGCTGCTCCTGCGCCTCTACACGCAGAACATCGACGGGTTGGAGAGAGGTGAGCTCCCTCCTCCCATCCCCAGCTGCAGCACCAGGAGCTGAGGGGAGAGGCAGGAGCGAGGAGACGTGCACAGGGAGGCTCTGGCTCAGTCCTCTCCCCCACGCTGTATTCCAGCGGCTGGGATCCCTCCCGACAGGCTGGTGGAAGCCCACGGCACCTTTGCCACTGCCACCTGTACGGTGTGTCAGAGGAACTTCCCCGGAGAGGACTTCAGGGTGAGTGGGCCCAGCTGGGCATCAACACAATTAACGCAAGGAGGCATTAATTATTATCATAATGACAGGTCCCAACCTGTTTTTTTCCCCTCGGGGGCAAGAGGTTTAAGGAGGGGACCAGGTTTGGGGTTGGGCGTGTCTCTGAGGACACGTGGTGGTTCTGAACCCCTGTGACGGGCAGTTTTGGGGCGTCTCCCTTCAGGGAGATGTCATGGGGGACAGGATCCCTCGCTGCCCTGTCTGCACTGGAATCGTCAAGCCTGACATCGTGTTCTTCGGCGAGCAGCTCCCGCAGCGCTTCCTCCTGCACCTCACAGACTTCCCCATGGCAGACCTGCTCTTTGTCATCGGGACATCCCTGGAGGTCTGGGAATGGGGGAAACCCCTGGGGAAAAGGCACACAGACAACAGGGCCTGAAGGGACTCCGGAGGGGAGAGAGGGCTTAGAGGAGAAGGCGAGAAAATGGGTTAGGGAGGTGGAATTTGAGGTGGAGGGTAAGAAATAGGGCGGAGGAGCTCCAAGAGACCTTCTGGGCACCTGGAGAGCTGTGGGGCTACCTGAGGGAAGGCCACCAGGTACCTGGTGACGCTGTGACCCGTTCAGAGCCGGGGTGGCTGAGCGGTTGCAAGCCCAGTGTGCTGGGAACTGGTGCCCCTGGCAGGGTGACCGTCCCCGTGCCCCCTCGGTTCCCCCCTCAGGTAGAGCCCTTTGCCAGCCTGGCCGGAGCCGTGCGCAGCTCCGTGCCCCGGGTCCTCATCAACCGGGAGCTCGTGGGCCCCTTTGCGTGGCAGCAGCGCCACAACGACGTGGCCCAGCTCGGGGATGTGGTGGGCGGCGTCGAGAAGCTGGTGGAGCTGCTGGGCTGGAGCGACGAGATGCAAACGCTGACCCAGAAGGAGAAGGAGAAGGTGGGAAGAGGCTCGGAGCCCCAGCTCCTCCCTCAGCCCCTGCGTTCCCTGTGCTGCAGTTATCCAGGGGAGTGGGCTTGTGCTTGCTGGGGTCACACCGCACAGAAGAGTGCAAAAAAACCCCAAACTGACCCAAAGCTGAGTGCTGTTTTCACAGCTGGGTGCCAGGGCAGAGCGCTGTGTGTGGTAGATGGGAAGACGTGGATCTGCCAGTCCCGGATGAGCTAGGAGCATGGAAAAGGGCAGGATTTGGGCTGGAAGCAGTGACCCCCTCAGGGACTGAAAAGCTTCCCGCTACATCACCTGCTGTGTGATTTGTTCCCAGACTAGCCCCGTAGCTGCAGCTGGAGGTGCCGATTCCAGGGGCTGGGAGTAACCAGCCAGGAAATGCCCCCGGCCAGCAGTGCCGCAACACAAAACCGGGATGTGAGGGGCTGGAAGCCCTTGCTCCATGCAGCCCCTTCATGGCTGTGCTGCCACTTCCAGAGGTTCCTCTGGAGCAATACGCAGTAGGAGAGAGGGAAGGGAGGCTCCAGGTGTGCTGAGACCCAGCCTGTGCTGCCACGGCCGGACAGGGAGTGGGGTTCCTGCTCCTGCTCCACTTGGCAGTGATGAAAATCTTTAAACAGACTTTTTTCCCCCACCATTCTCACACCTGTCACCTTCTGGGATCTTCAGGAGTGAGAAATTGCAGGGGAACAAGCTCTTAATTACTCAGAGCTCAGTGCAGATGTTAATTACTACATTCCTGTAGACCACTGGGAGGTTTTTTCCACATTTGACATCAAACAGAGCTGTTATTTTTTAGGCATACATTGTCCAAACGTGACTCCACAAAGTCTGGCTTCAGCATTCCAATTGCAACATCCAGGTTGTTCTTACTTCCCTCAGATAACGCAGCAGGAATGAGTAGGAATTCTTAGCCTTTTGGCCAGGTTTTTGATTCTTCGGTACCAACATTTTGGGGACCAGCCAGCCCTTGGCATGATGCTTGTGCTGCTCTGAATCCCTGAGGGATAATGCTGCTGCAACAGTGACAGAGGAAAACCAGTTGCGTGGAGCAGCCTGGACTAGTGGAAAAGTGTCCCTGTCCGTGGCCAGGGGTGGGACTGGATGAGCTTTAAGGTCCCTTCCAAGCCAAACCACTCTGGGATTCTGGGATTCTGTGACTGTGGGGATGGTGCTGGGGCTGGAACGTTTGATGCTCCCTGGCCAGCGCTGTGGTTTCTGTTTCCAGCTGGATGCCAAGGACAAGTAGGAAGGTGCTCCTGTCACCCCTCAGCACGTCACTGGAGGACGTCCAGCCATGAGTGTCACCAGCAAGTGTCCGAGGGCCCGGGGGCTCGTGCCAGCACATCCAATGAGCTCTGTGTCTGCAGCTGCTGTTTGGATCTCCCTCCTTCCGAGCCATCCATCCCAGAGCCCCTCACAGACACTGGTTCCACGGAGCAGGAGCTGGAATGCCATGAGGGTCAGGCCAGGACAGACTGGAGAGTGTTTTCCAGCTCCCACCGGGCTGAGCATCCAGTTCCTGTCACAGCTCCTCCCCAGCCACTGTTCCCTTGGCCACGATCCTCAGCTGCTGCAGGCTGTGTTTAGTCTTCCATGAAATCTCTGCTAATCAGGGGACAAGCCAGGGGCGGGGGGGCTGCCCCCCATTCCCATTCCAGCTCAAGCTGCTGGGGAGTTTCTGAATCACTGGAGTGTTAATTATTTAATAATAAAGACAGATAATTCGTTTCTGGATGTCACCTGAGGGGTTTTCTGTAAAGTCACACCTTCTGTTCCCACCACTGCTTCTTTCACCTGCTTTTCAGTACCTTTTTTCCCTTTTTCCCCCTCACACAAGTGCCTTTCCCTGCTGTAGATGCCATCCTGGGGGGTGGCAGCGTCACAGCACTGCAGCCATGTCCTGCTCTGTCCCAAACCTGACAGAACACAACACAGAGCCTTATGGATCCACACTGGAAATGGTGGGGACTTCGTTTTTAACCATCCCCTGCTTCCCCCCAAAACAGAGTTCCCTGATTCTATGAACACCTCCCCCCAAAACGCCCAGTGCCAAGCTCAGCCCCTGCTCCAGGGCATTCCAGGCCAGGCCTGGCAGCTGTTCTTAGGGATTTAAGCTCTCTGGAAAATTCAAACAGCAATATCAGAAGCAATTGCATTAAAAGCACCAAACCCCCCTTTTCCTTTTGCACAGAAAGCTTGGGAAAGCTTCAGCAGCTGGGAAGGGATCAGGGGTCTGTGTCTGCACACAGAAGGGCTGGGAGCAGGCTGGGGGGGGGGTTTGCTAGTTAAAAAGAGAAAGATGCGATTGGCCTAAAAGCTCACACTGTGACAGAGCAGGGCTGTCCCCAGCCCAGCAGCCTGGAATGGCACTTGGGGGTCAGTCAGGAACTAAATGGAACCACAGAATCATCCAGCTTAGAAAAGACCTCCAAAATCATCGAGTCCACCCTGTGCCCGGTCCCCACCTTGTCCCCAGCCCAGAGCACTGAGTGCTGCCTTCAGGCCTTCCCTGGACACCTCCAGGGAGGGGACTCCAAACCTCCCTGGGCAGCCCCTTCCAATGGCTGACAGCCCTTTCCATGTGGAAATTCCTCCTTGGTGTCCAACCTGAACCTGCCCTGGCACAGCTTGAGGCCATTTCCTCCTCTCCTGTCCCTGTTCCCCGGGAGCTGCCCCCTCCTGTCAGGGATCTCCCCAGAGCCTCCTTTTCTCCAGGCTGAGCCTCCTCAGCTCCTTGTGCTCCAGACCCTTCCCCAGCTCCATTCCCTTCCCTGGACATGCTCCAGCCCCTCAATATCCTCCTTGCCTTGAGGGGCCTCAGCAGTGGAAACGGGAAAGCCAAGCAAAGCACCCCTCCAGCTCTTCACCTCCAGGACCACGTCCAGGAACACCCCTGCTCCTAAGGACACCTAAGGGCAGGAACACCTCTGCAGGATCCTCTGCCATGGGGACAGCCAGGGGGATTTCCCTGCTCGGAGGAATCACGGCCATGCTCCCACGTGTCAGGCTGGCTTTATTCTAGCGTCACTTGTGCATTCCTACTCGTGACGGGAGGTTTGGGAACTCGGGCACATGAGACCAACGGGAAGATTTTCTTTCCAAAGAAAACAGGAATAAAAATAAAGACGAGTCTACACCAGGCCCGACAGCAGCCCCTGGGGGACACAGTGACCTGGGGACAGCGAGGAGGAGCCAAGGGCAGAGCACAGGTATTGGCCTTTCGTCTGGAAAGCGGGAGGTGGGGAGAGGCGAACGCCCAAACCCAGCTGGGTGGTGACAGGGACAGCGCCCAGTGCCAGGGAAGGGACATCGGAGCGTTCCCAGCAGCCGCCCGCGCGCTCTCTCCTGCGGCCAGTGGAATGCTGGAAGCTTCCAGGACCTGGCCGGGCTCTGCTCTGCTCACCCACACGCTCCGGGTGTGCACGGACATGGACACGGCCACCTGCACCACACCCTGCGGATGCCACTCCCGCTGGAGGCCCACACCCCTCTCTGGCAGCCCCCCTTCCCACGGCATTCCTGGGGAGCAGCCCCACTGCGGGGCCGGGCGCACACACAGCCGCGTGCACACCGGAGGCTCCGTGCATCACTGAACCGTGGTGGAGTGGCAGGAAGAGCCTCCCCCTGACCCTTCTTCCCAAACAGCACATACTTAAAAACCAAAAATCCTGCTGGAGAGTCCTGGAAGCAATTTGGAGTGTGAAATCCTCAAGGCTGCTGACAGGAGAGACCGAGGCGGAGCCAGGTCACGGAGACCTCTGGAAGGAGAGGTGGCTATGGAGCTGGGAAGGAGGCGGGTGTTCCATGTGGTGGGCTGTGAGGGGTCCAGGCTGGATCTAGATCCCACAGGGAGAGTCCTGGCGCAGTGCCAGCCCCTGGGTGCAGCACCAGTTCCGAGGGAGAGCGGCTGGAGCCTGGCTCTCCGTGGCTGGGGCCGGGTCAGTCCAGCCCCAGGTCCGAGTCGGAGGACGAGCGCTCGTCGGCGATGTTGCGGATGGCGTTCTCCATGGGCGCCAGGTTGCCGCTCGGGGTGATGCCCATGGGCTGGATCACCTTCTCCCTGCAGCCAGGGGAGAGGGGGAAGGTCAGGCAGAGCTGCAGCGGAGCACGGGAACACACTAGGAATACAGCAGGAATGTGGGGCTTGTGGAAATGGCCTGAAACACCCCCGGCACCACTAAAGATCCTGTGTGAGAAGTGGGGACAGTCCCAGCCCTAAAACTTGCCGCATGGCAAAGCAATGGCCTGGAAGCACAATCCTATTCCCTGGAATAGGCTCCCTTCTAGAGTCCTGTTCTGTGTGGTTCAGGATTCCCAGAGGGAAACCAGCATCAGGGTCCGTGCTGCTCTCCCTCCGACACATCCTGGGGTTACTTCCCTCCTACTCTCGGAAGCCTGAACTCAGCTGGGCTCCTCTGGGTCAGAGACAACTGGAGAAAGCACTCCAACAGGGAAAGTGGCTAGTGGCGCTGGCTGCCATCTGTCCCCCCCATCTGTCCCCAAAATGCTGCTTCCCCCTGAGCAGCACTGCCACGACAGAGGCTGCTGTCCTTCCCAAGCACCTGGACAAAGCTGGCGAGCAGCAGGTGCTGGGAACAGTGCAGGCACAGCGAGGAGTTCCACAGTGTCCCATCCTGCCAAAGCTGGAGGGGCTGGCAGCGCTTCCCCGGCACGTCATGGGGCCATGCTGAGGGAAGTTTCCCCACACATCCCCTACCACTCCCTCTCCTAGATCCCTTCAGGCCTTGGGAACACAGCCAAAGGAAGGTTTGTGACAGATGCACCCCCGGACACACACCATGTCCCAGTACCTGGACAACTTGTCAAACATGTTGACCAATTTCATGGCTTCGTGCTCCTTCTGCTCCTCCGTCATCCCTTCCATGGGGTTGGGCAGCTTCTCCTCCACACGTCCCGTCACGGGGTTGATGCTGCACAGAGAGCAGGGAGGCCAGGGCTCAGGAGGGGGACAGCAGGTTACAAAGGGCTGTTTGGAACCCTTCTGAGCCTCATGGAGCAGAGGAATGGCACGACAGGACTGGCTGTCACCACTGTTTGTCTCCTGAGCCCCAAGTGCCATCACAGTGCTCCGAGGGCTTCTGACCTACATCCTTATAAACACCTCCCTTTTCTCCAACACTCCCTCCTGCCAATGCCACGGTGCCACTGGAAATGAGGTACACGAGGGCAGGTGACATTTCCTCCCTCTCCTCAAGGCAGGAGACAAAAGCTAATGGAGAAAATCCCAACGAACCCAACCTGCAGGGACACTGAACAGGAAGCCGGTGAGTGTGGGACACACGGGTGGGCACGGGCCTGGACCCCCACCCTCGAGACACCACCCATTGTGCAGGAAAGGAGAGGCAAAGAGAAAGAAAAAGAGAGGGAAGGGGAAAAGAAAGAGAGGGAAGGGAAAAAGAGGAACCAAAAACTAGCTGGGTGTAGCAACATTGAGCTCTGGAGAGGGATAGGAGTAACGGGCACTTCCACCCCTGCTGCACGTGGAAGAGCAGAACAAGGAGATGGCAGCAGGTGCACCAAGAAGGATAAAGCAGGAGTGGGAGGAAGGTGAGGGAGGAGGGGAGCTCTAGAGGGGGAGCAGATCTCTTTACTTGGGCTTTGCCTCTTTGTACTCCTCCGTGTCCGTGTCTTCATCCTCCGAGTACTCCCCCTCTTCCCGGCCGCCAGCCATGAGGCCCCGTGCCGCCAGCAGCCCCGCGGCGTTGCCGTAGCCCGTGTACTTCACAAAGCGGGACACTGCCGGGAGAAGGGACAGACGCCACGCTGGGCTCCCCCCGCCGCCAGCCCCGTGTTCCCGCCAGCCCCAGCAGCGCGGTTGTGCCGTGCCTCCAGGCCACGGAGACACGGAGATGCTGACAGAGAGCAAGGCCCATGTGTGGGGGCTGAACGGGGGCCAGGCTGCGTGCAGGGGGCTGGGCTGTCCTCCAGCACAGCCTGTCCCTCGCCGCTGGCCTGCGAGGCACCACCTCCTTCCCACAGAGCTCCTGGAGCGCTCCCCTTTTCCCCCACTCGGCAGGGCTGTCCCAAAGGGAAGGCAGAAGCCCTGCAGAGGGTCCCCGTCCCAGGGTCTCCCTGCGGAAGCCCCACAGGACTCACCGCTCTCCTTGCAGAGCACGAAGAGGAACTCGGCGGCGCAGTGCTTGACGTCGGTGTCGATGTGGGTCATGAGCCTCACCAGCTTGTTCCGCAGGGAATTCCCCACCTCCGGCCGGTTCCGCACGTCCCGCAGCGGCGGCAGCACCTGCAGGGCCACAGCGAGGGTGATGGGTCGCTGCGGGTGCCACAGGCCTCAGCCACCCCCGGCAGGACCCAGAGCGTGGCCATAGGCAGGGCTCTGCTCGTCTGCGCTCCCCTCAGGGCAGCACCCCGGAACGTGGGGCTGAGCACAGCCTACCCTGGCCTTCAGGAACTTCCTGGTCTGCCGGTGGACTCGGGCGCTCTCCGTCAGCAGGTTCAGCACAGGGGTCAGGTTCTCCTTCAGCTTGTGGCCCTGCAGAAACACCCCCAGAAGGAGCAGCACGTCAGTCATGCTGAGCTCAGCTTGTGTGGCTCATGCTGGAGAACACAAGCACAGACCATCAGGGAGATGGATGGACACGGAGCTTCCCGACCTCTGACACAGGCATTCAGTGCCTCCTCCCTCCCCACACCACTCGCTGTGGCACAGGCAGTGCCAGAAATACTTGGGCCGGGCATCCAGGGCAGAGAAGTGCAATGGTAGAATTTGGAGGCCCTTTGGAACAACTCCAGAGGCTGAAAACTGTACTCAAGTTTGAAAGTAACACCAACTCAGGCTTCCAGAGCTGCCCACTGGATCACTGCTGAGTGAAACAGGGCTGATTTTTCAATCACCCAGTTAATTATCAGCTAATCATCCCCTGTTCCACTGATCTCACTGCCTGCAGCCCTCAAAGCAATGGCAGTCGCCTTCCCAGTCCAGAGATGCTGGTTTAGTCCCACCAACCACAGCTCTGCCAAAGGCTGTCCCCCCTACAAAGGACTAACTGCAAACCAAGCGTGGTGCTCCCACCAGGCTCTTCCAGGCTGAGGGAAAGGTGCCCTGGACCTGGGGGAAGCAGCGGCCCCAGCACTCACCCTGTCCAGGCGCCGCTCCAGGAAGTCCAGGAGGATGCTGACCGCATCCATGTTGACGCCCATGCACTCCAGCGAGCCCGGCTGCACTTTGGGAGTCAGCAGCACATCCAGACACTTCAGGGGCAGGTTGCCCAGCAGGTTGACCGTGTGGCTGCACGTGTGGAAGAGAAGAGAAGTGAACACACAGTGACGGGGTTTTGCTCCCAGAAGTTCTCCAGCTCTGCAGAAACGAAGGCCCGTCATTAACTTGTGGGAGTGTGAGGACCCTGCGATCCGAGTTCTCCTGGAGCATCTCAAGCTCCTCACACCGCTGAAAGGGAATAACTTGAAACACTTTCTGGGCAGCTGAACTATATGCTGAGAGTCCAAGAGACTTCAGTGACAACTGAGAACCCATGGATCTAGACACAGAGCCAAGCAGGACCAATCTGGGTGGTCCAAGGTCTGTCTGTGGAGTCTCCTGCTTCACTCCTCATCCTGACGTTCCACGCCAGCACTGCTTGGGATCCCCCTGACTATGTGTTCTTGGGGACAAGGCAGTGCCGCCTGCTCCGAGCCGAAACCCCTGCACCAATAACGCCCGGCAACATGACAGCCAACTTCTCAGCATGGCTTAAGGCTAATTAAGGCCACCTCGTGGACTTTTTAATTAAAGCAGCGCACGTCTTCTCTGGCCAGTTGCCCACTGAGGTGGATGTCACCGCTGGGACAGCCTGACACAGGACATGGAACAAGATCTCAGGGGCCAGGAGGCCGTGGTATTCCCACATGGCATTCCCAGGGCAGGAAAAGCTGTTTCTGAGTTCCGGGAGCGTGAGGGATCCCCAGGCCAACCCCAAGAGCTGCTGGTCAGCAGGGTCCCTCCCAAACGCCCAAGGTCAGGCAGGATGTGCCTGGGGGAGCTGGTGAAGCTGCAGGTGAAGCTCTTCCCAACACAGACCTGTGGAACTCCTCGGTGCGGTCCTCGCCGTCAGCGGAGATCATGAGGCAGTGGCGCAGGAGGGCACCCAAGTGCCGGTACAAAGCAGCATCTTCCTGGCCCCAGCATGGAGAAAGGAACAGCTCCATCAGCAAAGGGGATCCCACACACCCCAGAGCCTGCAGCCTATCCCCCCCCAGCAGCCTGACCATGGACTGCAGGGCGCTCCAAGGGAAGCAGACTCTCAATTCTCCCTTTGGGAATGCTCTAAAAGCACAGGTAAAGTCAGGGGTGATACTGCACTGGACAGAGGCAGTGCCCCAAGGACACCCGAGGCCCTCACTGCCCTGCGGGTGCACAAGGACCAGCCTGGGACACGAGGAAACGCAAGGGAGGAGAAAACCTGCAAAGCCAGAGCCCGGAGACACGTGAATGCCCTGGGCCCAAGGAGCTCACCTCGTCCACCTCCCTCTTGCTGGAATCAAAGGTGATGTTGAAGAGCACTTTGAGGATCTCCATGGCTCGCTCCGTCTCCTGCCGCGGCAAAGGCGGGAGAAGTCCCTCCTCGGTGGCAACTTCGTAGGGGTCCAACCACTTGACGCCGAGGGTGAGCTCCAGGGTGTCTGTCATGAGGCTGATGCCTCGGAGCTCCTGGGCGAGCTGCTGCCGGACGTCCACCCTGAGGGCCGTCAGCAGGAACAGCAGGCGCAGGTCGAAGAACTTGATGTCGTGAGGAAGACTGCACTCGTTGTAGAGCTTGATGCGCCGGGCCAGCCCCACCACCAGCCGCCCCTCTGCCGTCAGCTCCTGCGCCATGGCGCTGCTGAACACAATGTTGCACAGGCATTTCAGGGATTCCAGGATTACATCCAAGTCTGGGACCTCCCGGATGAGCTCCTCCGAGTAATCGATGCCGGCGTGCCTGGAGAGGGTCTTCAGGCCTTCCTTGGTGGTGAAAGGGTCGAGGCAGTGCTTGTCCCGGGACAGGATGCGGATGCTCTCCAGGCAGGTGACCTGGCAGGACGGCTGCAGCTCCCTCTCCAGGAACCTGATCAGCAGCTGGGCCATTTTCTGTGCAGTTGGAAACAAGCAATGTCTTGGATACTGATGGTTCCCAGTGCTCCCTCCGGCCCTGGCGTGCTCTGCCCTGGACAACAGCAGTGTCACCTGGGCCCACTCAGGTGTGCACTCGGCAGCACTCGGGAAGTGCCTGGATCTGGCATTGATCCTGACCAGTTTGGGCAAGAACAATCAGGAAAAAAATGTCTTGCAGAGGATATTGGGTGTAGAGGGAGAGCACAAACAGGTCCCTGTGGTGGCTCTGCCCTGGTGAGGATGGTTCAGGCTGGCAGGGCCGACCTGCCCCCCTGCACAAGGGAGGGACACAGGACCCAAGGGAGGTGAAGAGAGCACGTGGTGCCTTGGGAAAAGAGGTGAAGGGACCTCAGGAGATTCAAATAAGCAGCATCTCCTCAATTTCAGTGCTGTCTGGAGCCCTACTGGCCCAGATCCTCCATGGGTACAGACTGGCAGCGCCCCACTAACACAATTCACGGGAGCTGCAAAGCTCATGGGGAACAGTGAGTCACGGAGCAGCACGAGAGCACAGGTAAGGCCTCACAGACATGGGCAGCTCAGGCTGAACCACGTGTGGCAACACTTGACGTCACAGCAGTAACCCACACACACCGCTGCAGGAGCCCACCGGACCTCAAACACAACACAGCTCAGAGCACGGGTCTTCCTGTGACGTTACAAGAGTGAAAGAACCCAAAAATGAGGTTTGTAACTAGCCTAACACAGCCCCATTGGTTACACTTCGAAATAATCAGAGAATCATTAAGGCTGAAATCATTAATCATAATCATTAGTCATTATTCATAATCATCCAGGTTGGAAAAGACCTCCAAGACCATCAAGTCCAACCTGTGACCAATCAGCACCTTCACCACCACACCAGGCCACATCCAGGCGTTCCTTGAATACCTCCAGAGATAGACACTGACCACACCACCTCCCTGGGCAGCCCCTTCCAATGCCTGACCGCCCTTCCCATGAAGAAATTCCTCCTGATGTCCAACCTGACTCTCCCCTGGTGGAATGAAACTGCTGTGGGAAGGAATGAAGAAAAACTGAACTTCCGTCCCTAATGCGAGGCTCGTGATGCGCCCCACACTCACATCCTGGGGAAATGAGGAAGTACAGCTGCTCTCTTCTCCTTCCTCACACAGAGACAGAGCTTCAGGTTCAGCCCCAGCAACCAAAGCCTCGGGCTGGCTCAGGAGAAAGAGATCTCGGGGTGTGTGCCTGAAGCTGAACCATCTGAACACCCGAGCACCAGGAGCTGGTGGTGATGCTCAACTCGTATTTGGGGCATACACCCCAAAAGTGGGACCCTGTGCCCAGAGCCATGCTCTGTGTGACTGTCCCAGCTCAAGCAGCGGGTCAGTGCAAGGCAAAGAGCTCGGATCTCATCAGATCCAGTCCCACATTTCAGGCTGCGCCTGGAACACTCCATGGGGCCGCAGCTGGCCCTGGCACAGCCAAAGGAGGCCCCACTCTCCACCCGGGTCAGCTGGCCTGTACTTGCTGTGCTAACACAGGCATTGGCACCATCCACCAGTGAACTGACCACAGAACTGAGCCAGCTGGAAAACAATCCAAAGAAAACAGTCATCCTTGCGGCAGAACAGCCAGGCCGAGGCCTGCCCTGGCACGAAGAGCTGCAGGAGCAGGAATGAGCAGGCAGAGTGCTCCTTCCCTCCAAGTGCCAGGTTACACCAGCTTAAAGGATCTGCTGACACACAGCTTTGGGCAAATCCCGCTGCTGGCTGCCAGCAGAGCCCCTGGCCCTCCCCCGGAGCCAGCACAGCTGTGATCCCTGCCCGGAGGCCCCAGGGATCACAGCCGTGGCTGGCACTATGTGGGTCATGGAACCACTGCTAATGCCGGACGGATGCTGCCCTTTATCCAAACCGCCAACTCCTGATGCAAAAAACACAGCCAGGCACTCCAGGCACACCACTCCCTAACCAAGTTAATGGAAAACTCTCATTTCCTCTCCTGTGGGAGCTGCTTGCCAAGCCCAGCTGGACATGAGTACGGAGCAGCAGATTTACACGCCGACCAGAGGAGAAAAGCAAGCAGCGTGTGCCTACCTTCCTCTCTTCCCGCTCCTCATCCTCGAAGGTGAAGCACTGAGATTTCTGTGGGAAAAACAAAACCAATCAGAATAAGGAATAGGTTAAAACTCCATGGGACCAGGGCAGGGACATTCAGCTGGAAAGCAGCGGGTCCGAAACACGCTGCAACAGCAAACAGACCATCTCCTGACAGCCCCCCGCTTCCATTCTGGGCATCACCCCCGGATCCACAGCACCAGTGGAACGCCACTGGGTTTAGTTTAAATACTGCAGCAGCACAGTGGGTATTCATCCCAATCCCAGTATCCCGTCAGAGCCGGTAATTCTGCTGCTCAGCGACACCACTGAGCTGTGCCTACACGTCTCCCCTTGACATTTACTATTCCTTTTCCTGACCAAAGGAAGTCCTGTCTCTCTGGCACATGGGAATGGATCCTCGTGGTTATCCAGGCCGTTCTTTAAACACCAGGGACTTGATCTCCACACTCCATCCTGTCCCCTGCCTAACAAACACTCCTGATCTCCATTCATCGGGCTTCTCTCGCTGTTTTGGTTGCTCTTCACTGACAGTCTCCTTCCTGGACAAACCTGCTCCCACAGAACTGGAGAGCACAGGAGAGCACAGGTGCCGGGGGAAAAGCAGCACTTCCCAGTGACTGAGGCAATCCTTGCTCATACCAAGAGAGAGTTTGATGCTAGCTTGGAGAACGAAAACGTTTCAAACTCATGAAGCACTGATCCTGTGTGTGCAGTCACCGAGAGCCCGGGGACGGGGCTGGTCTGTCCAGTCTGGAAGCGGCGATGGACACAGTGCTTGGAGCAGCCCCGGGCGTGGGGCTGTGTGGGAGCTCCAGGAGCTGATCCACCCACAGGCTGTTGGACCACGTTGCCAGGAGCTGGAGGCTGGGTCCCAGCACCGCTGTGACCCACAGGCAGGCTGCTTGTTCTTCCCTCAGCGCATCCTCTCTGCAGGCTGTAATCCCATTTGGGGGTGTTTTGGCCGCACCTGGGGTTTTGCTTTAGCTGTAGTTTATTCCCAGCAACCAAAACCTGTGTGCACGACAGTGAATTAAAATAAATCCGCAGGAAAAGGATACAGACCCATCAGTCTTGCAGCAGAAGCAATGCCAGGCCGTGCCAGGTTTATCTGCAGTTTCATAATCCTCTTTGACTGCTCCATTTCCTCCAGATGGGCCAGCAAACCCTGTGGTTCCAGTTCCCTAGGCCCGATACCCCGGGAAGGACCCAGCTGGGGGAATCCAACAGGAGATATCGTGGCTTGGGGGGCACACAGACACTGCACCCTCCTGAGGACTCCAGTGCTGCACCTGCTGCTGGTGCTGTTAATCCCCAGTGCTGTCCTTAACAGGCACCTGCTCCTTCTTGGCCAATACCTCCCCATTCCAAATCCGACTGTCAGGAATAGTTCCACACACACTCTCTCTCACACGCTCTTGCAAAATATTCCTCAGGTTTTCCCTGCTGGCTTCCACCTACTCCAGAGCCTGGTGCAGAGTGAGTCAGAGTGATCCACAGGGCCAGCCCCTCCCAGGGGAAACCTCCGAAGGAAATTTCCCTGACAACCAGAGTCGGTGTCAAGCAGGATTTCACAGAGCCATAGAATATCCTGAGCGGGAAGGGATCCATAAGGATCAGCCAGTCCAACTCCTGCGCTGCACACACACCCCAACAGTTCCACCCTGTGCCTGTTGTCCAAACGCTCCTGGAGCTCCAGGCAGCCTTGGGGCCATGACCATTCCCTGGGGAGCCTGCTCAGTGCCTGACCACCCTCTGGGAGAAAGAACCTTCTCCTAATATCCAACCTAAACCTCTCCAGCTGTTCCCTTGGGTCCTGCCACTGGCCACAGAGAGCAGAGATTGGAGCTGCCCCTCCAGAGGAAGCTGTAAACAGCTGAGGTCTCCCCTCAGTCTCCTTTCTCCAAGCAGAGATTTACCACCACGGATAATCTTTTCTCACTTTAAGGGTAGAAATGCTCCCACCTCTGCTCCTAGATCACTGGGGTTTGATATTCCGTATTCATTATTTCCTGCTTTCAGAGCCGTGCCCGTACGAGATCCCAGCAGTCACCTCTAATCATCTTTGCCTTGCAAATCCCAACATTGTTTCACCTGCAGCTCCCCCCTGGCCTCTCTCAGCACCTCCAAAACTGCCTTAACATTAAAGCTCCTCCTACTCGGTCCTCACGCTGACTCTAATTTCCCGGCCAGGTTTTACTTGGGATCTGGACAATAATTTTTTTAGGAGTCCCTGATTTGAGGGAGGGGTTGATGCTCACTCACCTCTTGGTTGTAGACCTGGAGAACCTTGAGAACCGTGTCCTGCTCCCCGCTTTCCAGCGTGGATACCACAGCCTGGAGCTCCATTATCCCAACAGCTCAGCTACGGCGCAGCCTGGAGGAAGGGGAGCGAGGGGACTTCCAGGGTGATGGAAAAGCACCTCGGCACACCGATCTCTGAGAGGGAAGAGAGAAATGGGTGGGGAGAGCAAGGAGGGAAAAAACGCAGCACAAAAAAAATCCCCAGTGATATTGCTCACGCTGCTGCATCCATAAAAGTGGAGCGGATGGATAACCCGAGCAAAGCCAGCAGCCAGCTTCCTCTCTCTCTCCGGCTAATCCTTTTCTTCCTCGCTCTGCTTTTCAATGTTTCATATACGCCCTCCCAGGAAAGCACTCAGGGAAAACCTTCCCCCCACCAGCCGGGGATTAACGCGGAGCAGATAACAGCAGCTCCCCGAAATAGCTCCCTGCCTCCTCCTCCTCCTCCTCCCCGCCTGCCCTGATTTCTGCTGCCGCACGGGGCGGGGAGGGGGGGGGAAATAATAAATAAAGCCAGAAACATTCCCGTGGAGCGACAAGGGATGGAGCGGCCAGGCGGGAGAGCATCCTCCGGCTCCAGGCGGAGCTACCTTCGCAGGTGGCGGGGAGCAGCCGAGCGGGCCTTGCTGGCGGGTTGGATTATGGCCGGTGCCTGCAGGCGCAGCCACAAGCCCCCCGGGCGAGGATGTCCGTGCCGACACTGCCAGCGAGCAGCAGATGCGCGGCACCGCGCGGTGCTTCTGGACGCGGCACCGGTTTAGCGGCTCACGGAGCCACGCGAGCCCACGGTGCGGGGGGGACGTGACTCCCAGCGGGGGGAAATCCAGCAGGTTTGGGCTCGGACATGTGTCCGGCTTCTGTGTTCCCAGGGGGATGAGGCTGAGCTGGCCACACCGACCTCAGCAAACCGGGAGCCCAGGCCCAGAGCCCCCGGGGTTTGGGAATCACACACATTTGGGAATGTTCCCTCCTGCCCACGCAGCCCCAGAGGGGCTTCTTGGGGGGACCAAAGGAGGCAGATCCTGCATTTTGGAAGGCGGAAACCTGCGGAGACAGGAGGCTGGGCTGGCCGGGGACAGGGACACAGCATCCCCATGCCTAGGGGCTGGCATGGAGGGGATCCACCTCTGCTTTCGGGGGGATGGCACGAGCCAATGGATCATTGGGCATATCCCCCTTTTCCATACTCCTGCTGGCTCCTCACGCTGCCACCTCCTTCTCCCACCATTTCGGTGCATTCCGAACCCCCCTTTTTGCCCCCAAAACCCTATTTATGTCCCTAAACCCCTACTTTCCCCCCCAAACCTCTATTTTTGTCCCAAGACCCCAAATTATTTCCCCAAAACTTCTTTTTGTCCCCAGACTCCTATTCTTGTCGCCGAAGCCCTGCATTTGTCCCCAACCCCCCCATTTTTTGGTCCCCAAGCCCCTACTCGCCCCCGCAGCCCCGTGTCCCGCCCCTGAGCCCGGGTAGGGCACTGGCCGTACCTGCGGCCCGGGATCGCTCGGGGGCAAGTTCCAGCCCTTCCGCCCCGGCCCGGGCGAGCGGCCCGAGGGTCCCGGTGCCGGGGGGAAGGAGGAGGAGGAGGAGGAGGAAGAGCGGGCGGACATTTCGTGGCGGCTCCGCCCGGCGGGGCGGGCCGGGCCGGGGCGGCCATGGCGGAGCGGGGCCGAGGTGAGGGGACAGCGACAGCCACGGGGACAGGTTTGGGGGGCAGAAGGGGCTGGAGGGGCTCAGAGGGAGGAGGAGCCCCGATCCTACTGAACCCCACGGGGCCTCTTGCAGTGCCCCGATTTCCCCCCTATAGCCCCGGAATCGCACCCCCGTAACCCACAATTGCCGCCCTGCGCCCTTTTTGGGATCCTCAGCTGCACCCCCCCAACCCTTAATTGCCCCCCCTAAGCCCTTAATTGTCCTCCTGAAGCCCCATAAGCCCTAAGCAGCCCCTGGAGCCCCCAGCTGCCCCCATAACCCCTGACGGCCCCGGCGCTCCTCACCCCCGGAGCCCCGCAGCGGGGGCGATGCCGACAGACCCCAACACGGGCGAGGGGCGAGGGGCCCGGCTGTGCCGTGTGCCACCCAAACCTCCCCCACGGATCTCCCCGGGCGCCGAGGCCCCGAGCCGCTGCTGGGCCGTGCTGCCAGTTCGGGGTGCAAGTCTGGCTTCTTGCCCTGGCCTCTTTGGGGAGAGTCGGCGGTGTTTTGGTCACACTTTCAGGGGGTTCCGCGGCGCGAACCGTGCCGGGAGGGGCTGTGATGGGAACAGACCCGTGCTGTGGCAGGGCAGGGACACGTGTGCTCCTCCTTCTTCTCCCCAGGGCAGAGCCCGAGCGCCATGGAGGACCTGCTGGATGTGGAGAACAAGCGGATGGCCGACAGCCTGGCCAGCAAGGTCACCAGGCTGAAGTCGGTGAGTGCCGAGGTGACATCAGGCGTCGAGGCTCCGGTTACCTGGGGGTCCTGCAGGGGATCGCAGAACCTTGGAAAGGCTTGGGTGGGAAAGGGCCTTAAGGCTCATCCGGTCCCACCCCTCTGCCATGGGCAGGGACACCTATCCACCAGACCAGGTTGCTCCAAGCCCCTGTCTGACCTGGCCTTGATCACCTCCTAAGCTCACCTCCTTGGGGAAAAATTCACCAAGAAAAGGCAGGTAGATTAATTTGGGGAAATACCTGTGTCTCTGTGCAAGGGTTCTTAAAGCTGGGTTGCTCTTACTGGCATCAAACACTCTGATTCAGAGCTTTAAGCTCTAAATTACTATTAAAAATTTAGTGCAAACCGTGAAAGAAGTCATTGACTCACCGTGTAAAAGGGCAGACTGAATTCCTGCCATTGTGTCCCAGGGCTTAAACTCCCCTGTCCTTTACCTGACAGATTTAGACAGTCAGGCTTTGTTTTCAGAGCTGGAAAAGTTCATCTGCCTGACAGGGAAATGCGAATCATTTTCCTTGTTCCTGCACCAGACAAGGCCCTGTGTGTCTGTTGCAGCTGGGAAAGCAGCAGCTTGTTTGAATAATTTGCATTTCAGATTTTAGAGGTCCTCTGGACATTAAAAGCTCATTAATGCCCATTTCCTGCCTTGCCCTGCAGCTGGCTCTGGATATCGACAAGGATGCTGAGGAACAGAACCACTACCTGGACGGCATGGTAAGGACCTGGGAAACGGGGCACGGGGCTTTCTGTGCCAATCAGGGATCGGGGTGAGAGGTGGGATGGCAAAGGCCCTGAAGGGAGAAGCCCTAAATCAGCCCAATCGGGGCTTGTAGGGGCGTCCTGTGTGGGGCCTGGAGTCGGGCTGGCTCATCCCTGTGAGTCCCTCCCGTTCGGGATGTCCCGTGGCTCTGCAATGCCTGCAGCGTGTGCTTTCCCGCCAGGACTCGGATTTCCTGAGCGTGACGGGGCTGCTGACGGGCAGCGTGAAGCGCTTCTCTGGCATGGCGCGCTCCGGCCGCGACAACCGCCGGCTGCTCCTCGCCGTCTCCGTGGCGCTCGTCCTCATCTTCTTCATCCTCTACTACCTGGTGTCCCGGGCAGGGACCTGAGCCCGGCCTGGGAGGGCGTCCCAGGGTGTCCCAGGCCAGACCCCGCCACCCACAGACCTGTCCACGCATTTCCAGAGGAGCCTCCAGCCACGCCTCCGCCTTCCGAGCGACTCTTCCTCCCTCCAGCTCCTCGTTGTCGCTCCAGCTGGGCCCAGACAGCTCTTCCAAAACAAGTTTGGCTCCAAAGGGATCTTCATGTCTGCCGTGATTTTGGGGTCGTGGCTCAGGCCGTGACCTCCTGCCTTGTGGGCCGTTTCTAAGGGCCACGGCCGCATCGCTGCCCTCGCCGAGACCAGGAGCCAACGAATCCAGGCACTGGTGGTGGATGCTCCATAGCCCAGCTGAGCTGTGCGAGCTGTAGGATTTAGGATGCTGATCTGTGGGATTTGGGAGTACTGGGGTGTGACTTACATTCCTGTGGCCGCTCTCCGTTTCCCTGGGACTTGCAGACCGTATCCCTGGGCTGAGAGGAGACCTGTGCTGCTTTCAGGTGGAATTAGCAATGGATCTGGGCCTGGGCTGGGTCAGATCGTGGCAGGAAGGAGCTGCAGAAGAGGAGGGTTAAGTCCTGGCTCGGTTGTCTGCGTCATCCTTGTGGGCAAACCGGGCTGGAGCCTGCGGGAGGGAGGGCCACGGTCCGTAGCCACGTGGGTTAGCCCGTGCATGGAACCCTCCAGAAGCTTCCCACGCGCGTGCCGGGGAGGTCACCGAACCGGGGTAAAGGAATCTGGTGGCAGAAGGTCCAGCTGGTTGTGGTTACTGTGGCAGCCTGGTTTTAGAGCGCTTTGGGGATGTGTTGTGCCAATAAAGCAGAGCCTGAGGTGAGGTGGAATTCCCCCTGCAGTGCTGTCGGGGGTGGGGGCAATCAAGGAGGGATTTGCTGATTGGTTTATGGATTTAGAAGGTACGAAAGGAACGCCTGCCTTGCCTTGGGGGGGTCTTTGCTTATTTGCTTCTCCCTTCCTGTAGCAACCAGGGCTCAGCCATTCCTCTGCCTCTGGTTTAGACTCCCCAGCAAACCATCTTCATGGACGTCTGGAGTTCCTTTGCCTTCTCCCCATTCCCACTGGGAATTCCTTTGCCCTGGGGCTAACTCAGGTCCACAGCTACAACAGGAATGTTGTCCCACGTACCGGCCCGCTCACGGAACACACCCTGGCTGGATTAGGTGTGTTCTTTTCCACGTTTGGGGAGGAGAAAGGAGGCAGCAGGAACTTCCCTGGTGCAACGTGGCAGCTCTGGGCTCTTTCCCTTGGAAAGAATCGATGGCCTGTGATTCCTGGAGCAGGTGACTCTGGACGGAAGGCCGCTGGAGCAGCCTGACCCTCACCCTGGCGGGGTTTGTTTTGCCTTTCCTGCTGTAAATAAAGCCGATTTTAGACCTTTTAGCCCAAATGTTTGTTCCTTGTGCGAGGCGCAAGGTCGATCACCTGGCTGTACCTGCGGCCTCACAGCCCAATTCCGGCGTCACCCCAGGGCTGGAGCAGGGCCCTCGCGTGGGGTGGGGGGTGTCCCCAGGTCCCCACCCGGTGTCTTGGGGAGATGAGCATGGGGATGCACCGGGGCAGCGGGGACTCACGGGGACACGGGGGAGGCCCGGGGACGGTAACCGGGCCCCGCCACGTCCGGCGCCGCTCTCCCCGTCGCCATGGCAACCGGCGTCGCGCCGGAAGTGACGCGCGGAGGAGCCGGAAGCGGCGCCGGGGCGGAAGCGGCGGTGCGATGGCGGCGGTGACAGCGGGGAGCGGAGCCGGGAGCGGGGCCGGGGGCAGCCCCGAGGCCACCGGCGGAAGCACCGGCGGCGGCGGGTGGCGGCGTCCCCACGGGCCGCTCCAGCGCTACTATGGCCCGTCCACTGCCGAGGCGGCTGAGGCCGCCCCGGACCCCACCGACATCAACGGGCCCCACTTCGACCCGGAGGTGTTCATGACCAAGGTGACCTTTGATCCTCCCCAGGAAACCTCTCCCGCGGGCACCCCCACTTCGGAGGCGGCTCCGGGGACCCCGATGGGCGCCGGGAGGTCCCCGCGGGGCCGCGTCGCGAGGGATCCCGGTGGATGCCCCCGACCCCGGCGGGGCCGGTCCCCAGGGTCCCCAGAACCTTGGGAGCTCCAGTGTCCCGAGGGCACCCCAGAAAGGGCCTGGTCGGGCATCCCTATGGATATGCTCTTGTGGGGAGCCTGTAGGATCCTACGGGAATGGTACCGGGGTGCTCCGGAGCAGCTGGGTCGGGGCCAGTTGGCACTGCGGGGGGATCCCTGGAGGGCGGGGGGAGGCTCTTGGGGAGCACTGCCGTATCCCAGGAGGAATCCAGGGGCGCAGGTTGGGATCCCGGAGGGCAGCTGATGATCTCAGTTAGGGGGCAGGGGAGGGGGCCAGAGGCAGATGTGCACCCGTCGTCCCCCCAGGTGCGCAGCGAGTGTCCCCTGGGGCAGCTCCTGGCCCGCGAGGCCGCGCTGGGGCGGGAGATCCGCGCCCTGGACAGCGACATGCAGACCCTGCTCTACGAGAACTACAACAAGTTTATCTCCGCCACCGGTGAGCCGTTCCCTCTGGATCCTGCCGATGGCAGCAGCGGGAGGTGGGAGCTCGGGGCTGTTCACTCTGGCAGCGCTGGGAAGCTGCCCTGGGGAGCGCGGCGGCTCACCCCGCTGCGGTAACCAGCCTTCTCTGGGGGTTGTGGCTGTGGTCTGGTAGCCCTGGGCGGGCCGGGGGCGTCCCGGGCAGCCGAGGGACTCGGCGCTTGGCTCGTGTTCCCCAGACACCATCCGGAAGATGAAGGTGGATTTCCGGCACATGGAGGCGGAGATGGACGACCTGGCGGCCAACATGGCAGCCATCAGCGCCTCGAGCGCCCGCGTCAGCGCCGCGCTGCAGGACCGGCACCGCCGCGGCGCCCAGCTGGCCGGTACGGAGCGGGGCCGTCCGGGGGAGATCCAGGGGGATCTGTGGGGGTGGGGCATGTGGGGTGCAGGGGCAGACCCAGCAGGTGGGTGTCCCACATGGGGGGCAGACCCAGCAGCTGGTGCCACCCCCCGTCTTGTCCTGCTCCCTTTGTCTCCCCCGTGCCTGACCCCCTGTCCCTGCAGGGGTGCAGGCGCTGCTGCGGAAGCTGCAGGCGCTGGTGGAGGTGCCGGGGCGGCTGCGGCGCTGGGCGGGCACGGAGCCCGCGCGGGCCCTGCGCTGCCACGCCCGCGCCCGCGCCGTGCTGCGCCACTACCGCCACCTGCCCTCCTTCCGCGCCATCGAGGACGAGAGCCACGCCATCATGGCCGAGCTGGCCCAGCGCCTCCGCACACGCCTCCGGTGCGTCACCCTGGAGCCTGCTGATGACTTCTATTGCTTATTCCCTGTTTTCTGCCGTGGCACGGTTAACCCCGGACCCTCCCACCCACCAGGGAGGAGACGCTGGACCCCAAGGAGCTCACCGAGTGCGTGGAGATGCTGCTGCAGCTGGAGGAGCCGGCCGAGGAGCTGAGCGAGGAGTTCCTGAGCCAGGCGGGCGCGCGCCTCGAGGCCGAGCTGGCGGCGCTGGAGGCCGAGCTGCCCGTGGCCGACCCCTCGGGCGCGGCCACCACGCCGCCGCCGCCCGCCTCCGACATCCTGGACTTCGTGGACCGCGGCAGCTCGGCCTTCGTGGGCACGCTGTGCCAGCTGGCCGGCTCGTACCGCGCGCTGTTCGGCGGGGACGCGGGGCGCCTGGAGCCCTTCGCCGCCGCGCTGGCCGCCCGCTACTTCGCGCTGCTGGAGCGGCGGCTGGCGCTGGAGCGCGGCCTGGGCGACACGTCCCTGCTGGTGCGGGCGCTCGACCGCTTCCACCGCCGGCTGCGCGCCCTACTCGAGCTGCTGCCCGCGGGCGCCGCCGCCGCCGCCGCGCTGGTGGCCCGAGCCGCCCGAGAGCGCGTCGACCGCTACCTGCGCGCCCTGCAGACCTTCTTCCTCGGCTGCCTGGGCGACGTGCGCCAGGCGCTGGCTGCCCCCCGGCCCCCTGGCAAAGAGGGGCCCGGCCTGCCCGACCTTCTGGCCACACTGGCCGCCTCCGTGCTGGGCCAGCTCAAGGCCGTGCTGGCCTACGTGCAGCTCTTCACCGCCAGGGATGTCGCCTTCGCCAGCCTGCCCTACTTCAAGGTGGGGCACCGCGGGGCGGGGCGCGGGACAGGCTGAGGGGGCTGGGGCAGTTTGGGGTCACTGGAGCAATCTGGGGGTGGCACAGGGAGGTTTGGAGCCCGTACAGGGCAGTTTGGGGTGTGACCCCCCCCGTTTGTGGCACAGGGGGAGTTCTGTGTGACAGCAGTGCGTGAGGGACTGGTGGTGGCCTTCGTGCGCTGGCTGTGCCGCACCGCCCGTGGCTTCGCTGACGGCCCGGCTGAGCGGGGAGCTCCCGCTGCCCCCCCAGCCCTGCTGCTGCTCCTCGCCCGCCTCTGCCTGGACTATGAGAACTCCACCATCGGCTACATCCTCACCCTCACCGACGAGCAGTTCCCGCCCCAGGTGAGCCCCTAAGTGGCCCTAAGGGGATCCTGAATGTCCCTCAGAGATGTTCAGGGGGGTTTTGCATGGCCCCAAGAGCCCCTGGAGCCCCAAGTCCATGTGAGAGGAGCAGCGATGCTGCTGCAGGCAGGGTGGCCCAGAGTGCCGCACCCGTCTGTCCACGTGCCCCCAGGACATCAGGTGTGGAGTCGTGGGCGGGGTGGCATCCCCACACCTCCCCACGCCCCCCGTACCACCAGCAGGGCCAGCGCCGCCGCAGGGGAGGCGCGGGGCTGTCCCTAGCGGTGTGTGTCCCCCAGGACTCGGGGCTGGCGGTGACACCGGGGCCAGCGCTGTGTGCGGAGGCGCGGGCGGCGGCGCAGCGGCTGCTGGACCACTACGTGCAGGTGCAGGGCGCGGCCGTGGCGCAGATGCTGCGCAAGAGCGTCGAGACGCGCGACTGGCTGGGCACCGTCGAGCCCCGCAACGTGCGCGCCGTCATGAAGCGCGTGGTGGAGGACATCACCGCCATCGACGTCCAGGTGGGGCTGCCGGCGGGGTGGGCACTCCTGGAGGGCTCCAGGGGGTTTGCCCAAGATCCCAGAGCGGCCCTTTGGGAAGGGTTTGGGAGGGTCGCAAAGACTTAGAGGGATGCTGGGTGGTTTGGGGGGTCCTTGGAGGGGGTTTTGGGTGCTGAGGCTGTGGTGCCACACACAGGTGGGGCAGCTCTTCGAGGAGGGGGTGAGGCGGGCACAGAGCAGCGATTCCAGCCGACGTGCCTTCTCCGTCTACAGCAGCTCGCGGGCGCCCGGCCGCTACGCCCCCAGCTACACCCCCAGGTCAGCCCCGCCACCGCTGGGTCACCCTGGCAGCCCCAGGCTCCCTGTGTCACTGCGCGGGCCACCCCAGCACCCCTGGGCTCCTTGTCACTCCTGCAGTATCCACTGCATCTTCCCTGTCATCCTCTTCATGATCCCAGACTGTCCCAATATCCTCACACAATCTTGACAGCCCTTAGCTGCCCCCCTGTCCCCAGACTGTCCCTGTTTGTCCCAACCATCCCTGTGTTCTTTACAACTGCCCCAGAATCCCCCGGTAATCCCCATGGCCCTTGTGTCCCTCAGTTGTCTCGTCCCTCCATGTCCTAGGACCATCCTCATGTTCCCCTGCCTTTCTGTCCCCAAACCATCCCTGCATCCTCTGACCATCTCCATGGCCCCTAACGGTCCCTGTGTCCCTGTCCCCACATCCCTGGCTCTATCAAGTCCCTGACTGTCCCTGTGTCCATGCCCTCAGTGCCCCCATGGACACCCACCTGCTCAGCAACATCCAGAAGCTCTTCTCTGAGCGCATCGACATCTTCAGCCCTGTTGAGTTCAACAAGGTGAGGTCATGGGGACACCACCATGTCCCTAAACATCCCCAGAGGCCCCAAACTGCCCACCTTCCCAGTGCCACTTGTCCCTGGTGTCAGGGCTTGGGGGGTCCTTGGGAGCTGGTGACCAGGACAGGGGTGTCCCCGGTGTTCCCTGTCCTCGGTATCAGGACTCTGGCAGGAGATGGGGATCTGTGTAGCGACCAGGCCAAGGGTGTCCTTGTGCCACATGTCCCCATGCTCAGGAGTTCCTGGGGAGTGGCAGCCAGGACGGGGGCCCCCACATGCCATGTGCTGCCCGTGTGCCACGTGTTGCCACTGTCCCCTCACGCAGGTGTCGGTGCTGACGGGCATCATCAAGATCAGCCTGAAGACGCTGCTGGAGTGCGTGCGGCTGCGCACGCTGGGGCGCTTCGGGCTGCAGCAGGTGCAGGTGGACGGGCACTACCTGCAGCTCTACCTGTGGCGCTTCGCCTCCGACGAGCGCGTGGTGCAGGGGCTGCTGGACGAGGTGGCCGCCAGCGCCGCCCACCGCTGCCTCGACCCCGTCCCCATGGAGCACAGCGTCGTCGAGCTCATCTGCGAGCGTGGCTAGCGTGAGGGACAGGGACGTGCCACGCCTGGGGCCTGTTACACCTCTGGGGACAGCAGACCTGCACCCTGTGAGTCCCTGCACGTACGTGAGGATGCTTTGTGTGTCCTTCCCAGCATGGCAGCACACGAGGACACCTTGTCCCCACGCTGAGTCCCACCATGTTGCTCAAACCCTCCTTCCCCATTGCCTCCCCACCCCAGTGACACAGTGTCATCCCCCACCTTGGTGACATCCCCTTTTGCCTGGAGACAGCCCCTTTGTCACTAATAAATTATGTGTGAATTGAGTGTTGTGTCCCTGTCTGTGCCCGGGGGGCGGGAGCCGGCCCTGCACGCAGGGGGGTCCCACCTGGAGCCAGGGTGACAGCACAGGGACAGGGGCTGGGCACTGAGTGATGTCCCCAATGGACCCACAGACATGAGGGCCCCAAACCTTAAAGATCAGGCACCAAAAGCCCCCATGGGTGCTACAGAGTGCTGGGGAACCCCCAGGACACAGATTTTCCATTGGAAGTCAGTTGTTCTCCCCAGACAGGACGCTCCTGCCTCAAGGAATCCGGCACAAAAGGGGCAGACTCCAAACCCTCAATTTCCACTAACAAAAAGCTGCAAGGAGCCCAGAGAAGGTAAAACTCACTTTATCCAACAGTGTTTGGCCAGGTCAGAAGCTTTTGTACAAGAAATCGCGGTCGCACGGATACAGACCTGGATGCACAGGACAGCCATGGAAGCACCGGCACTCCATGGGTACAGACAGCAAGAGCCAGACCTGGATCTACAGAGCAACCCCAGAAGCACAGACACTCCACAGATACAGACCTGGACATTCAGAGCAGCCCCAGAATACAGACACCAGTGCATTTAAATACAAAACACACATCTTTTGAAGAACATTTGCTGGCAAACAGCGCATTGGCTACAGACACACAGACAGGATCACGTCGCCTCGCACAGAGCAAAGTCTCTACAGGGGTTTTACAGGACTGGGCTGGGTGGGTGCAGAAGGAATGACTAAACCACCACGGGCTCCTGGAATGGGAAGGCTGAGCTGGAATTTTTGGTTCGATGAAATCGGGTTGGCCAGAGTCCGGTTAACAGCGGCTCACTGAACAGGAAGTGCTACACAGGCCGAGAGACAGCGAGCTGATGCTGAGCCACAGCCAAGGGTGAACAAGGGGGATTACGGTTAAAAACATCCTCTCAATCCCATCTGGCCTCACAGATGGAATTTTCACTGAGAAACAAAAGAAGTCTGCCAGAACCCTTGCAGAGTTTCTCCTATAGAGGCCTAGAGCTGGCTCACACACCTGTGGCTCCTCAGGGACATGGTCACACCTGTGGTCACTGAGACCCTCGGCGTGTTCCCACCTTGTTCCAGCTGTGCCAACATCAGCCATGCCCGGCTGATGGACACCACCACGCAGGTGGGAAACAGAGCGATGAATCCCTGTGGGATTGCAGGAGATGAAGAGCACACCTGGGCACACCTTCCTGAGAAGAGCGGCGGAGCAGGCCGGACTGTGCCCTGGTGCAGTGGTGCCTGGCTGTCCCTGGCCTCGCGGGCAGCACAGACGTACAGCTGGCGGCAGGTACTGCCAGGCCCATGGGGCGGGGAGGGGGGATCCCACAGCTTCAGTGACACCCCTCACCCGCCAAAGGTCTGAGTCCACGCCAGCTGCAAGCTAAGGGTAAGAGAGAGGCACTTCACAGGGCAGCACCTCGTGGCTTGGCCTGACAGACACCAGCCCCGCAAACCGAGGCGCAGGAAACCCAGGAAAAGCTGCCATTTATTCAACGCTAGAACCTAAATACTTAAAGTGAAGGGTGACTCCTTCCTCACCTGGAGACAGGAAGGCACAGCTGCTGCACACCAGCGCTCACCTCAGGGCTTCTTGAGGCCACAGGGCAGCCCCAGGGCCGGCTTGGCCCCCACGGTGGGCGGGGAGTGCCACACGGCCGAGCTGGTGCGCTTGAAGTAGCGGGGTTTGCTCTTGTAGAAGATGTGCTCCAGCCTGGGGCTGGGGATGGCCCCGAACAGCGCGTCCACGTCGGGGGGGTTGTAGTACTGCCGGATCACAGCCTGGCTGAGCTGGTGCCCTGCGGGAACAGACGAGGGCTGTGTTAATTTTGTTAACTGGGATCGCTGTGTAGGCTGTTGCGTGCCGCGTGTCCCGCTCTGCTCATCTCTCATCGCTCCAAGGCAGCTCAGCAGTGTATTTGTCCCCCATCACGTTGTGACAAGACCCCCAAGTGGTGGAGGAGGATTCCACGTTCCACATAGACTCATGGAACAGTCTGGACTGAAAGGGATTTTGAAACTCATGCAGTTCCAGCCCCCTGCCACGGGCAGGCACACCTTCCACTAGACCGGGCTGCTCCAAGCCCCTGTCCAGTCTCGGACACAGAAGTACCCCTTCCATGCTGGAGTACTTTTGACTCCTCCAGGCAGGAGGAACTGGGCAAAGCCCCACAGCAGGTCCCACAGTCTGCTGGGGGTCCTGGACACCCGTGTCCCCCCCGCCACATACCTGTGGCCCAGGCAGGGACAGGCTTGCGCGGCTGGCTCTCGTCATCCGTCGAGTCGTCGCTGTTCAGGTCCATCCCATAGTCGTTCGAGCTTGTCACAGGCAGCTTGAATTCCTTCCTGTTCTGCGGAGTCATCTCGTACGAGTTGCAGGCAGGGGAATTCTAGAAGGGAAACACATTCGACAGGTGCTGGATGCAGCAGCACCAGCAGGCTCCAAGCTGCAGCAGGACCAGCTCGTCCCCACCTCCTGCTCTGTCACCTCATAGCAAACCCTGAGTCTGGCAGTTCTCAAGCTGGGACCCGAGAGCTTGACCCAAGTTCCAAAGCTGTGACCCGATGATGGCTGTGCATGGCCTTCTCCTGTTTAATTAGGCTGATTAATTTGCCATCGGTGGCATGAGCACACAGCGATAGATTAATCTAACAGCTCTAATAGAACAGAGCTCCACTCCAATCAAGGCAAGGTTAACTGGAGGTTTTATGTCGCTGGAGCAGAGTCACATGCTCCAAACACTCTGCAACCCAACTTCGGGGCTTGATTAATGATACAAAACTGCTAATTGCTGTACAGAGAACCTGCCCACCAGCTCAACCAGATTGAGCTCACGCTAATGGGAGCGGCACGGGCGGGAAGTGGAAGAGCAGGACAAAACCTACAACTACGGATTTCCGTTTTTTCAGCTGGAAATTTTCAGTAGAAATTCAATTTTCGGTCAGGAAATGAGTCTCTGGAGAGCTGGACACAGTTGTCCTTCCCCACCAGAGACCCCCTTCATGGCTTTGTGTCCAGTGACATTAACTCCCATCCACTGGTTCTACACCTAAAGATTAAGATTCGGAGCTTTGCACGGAGCCAAGAGCCACGTGTTCGTTGCCAGTGTCCAGGACACGAACGCACACCCGCAGGATTCTCCCGTGCCAAAGCACCACCGTTCCACAGGCTCTGCCGCCACCTTGTGGCTCTTCCCAAATTTGACCCCAAATAAAACTTGCAGCACTTTCTGCCCCTGAGGTCTTTCCGCTAACTTAAGAGGCACTTAAGACAGCTCCAACAGCTGCTGTCTTACCCACAGCCAGAACCCCTGTCCAATCCCTCCTGCTTCCCTTCCCCCCGTCATTGAAACATTCGTGGAGCCAACCCCAGACAACCAGGATTTACAGAATCCCTGTGTTACTGGAAAGGCAGATAAAAGCAGAGGGGGGAGCTGCCCAAGGTTGGAGTGGGTCAGTGCCGGGACTGAACTCTGCTGTCACCTCTAAGGAGCCATCCCCAGTTACCTCCTTGTTCTCCAGGAGCAGTGCCTGGGCACTGTCTTTGGCCTTTTGCTCCTCTAACAGTTTCTTCTGCTCTTCCTCCTGCCTCTTCTTCTCCGCCAGCATCTGCTGCTCCTGCTGCCAAGAGACACCCACAGGATTACCCTTAGGGACTACACTGCCAGCCCAGCCATCCACCCTTGTGACAGGCCAAACACCCAAGCACCTCATTACAGCTGTTCCTCGTGCTGCTGAGGAGCGCCTGGGACGTGGTGCGGCCTCCTCAGAGGGGCACAAACCCACCGACCCCCATGCCAGAGCATCAGCTGCCTTTCCCTGACAAAGCCAGGGCCTCCCGCCTTGGAAAACTTGCTGCTGACTTTATCTTGGGGCTATAAAAGCCAGAAACAAGCTGACCATCTGCAGAAGTCTGTGCTACTGATCTTGGCCTCTTTCTAGACTAGCAAACAGCATTTTTAGTTTAGTCTGCCCACGATACTGTAACCAGGTCCAACTTCCTTCTCAGAAGTGCCACAGCAGCTCCTCAGGGCTCCCCACAGCGTCCCCACTGAGCTGCTCCAACAGCAAGAGCTGCTGTGGCCAGACTGGGTGGCTCTATCCCTCCCCAAAATCAACCACTTACCTCCTTCTTCTCCATCTCCCTGCGGAGCCGCTCCTTAGCATCCGCTGCTTCCTTCTGCAGGCGGGCAGCCTTCTCCTGCTGCTCCCGGAGCCTGGGGACCACAGCACAGGCCCTCACTGCCAGAACCACACCAGGGCCCTCCCTCCCAGCTCTTCAGGCACTCCCCACCACGCTCCTGACATCCCTGAGCCCAGAGTTCCTCCTTGGCAGCTCGGCACCAGCGACAGTGCAGAGCTGTGCTGCCAGGTCACAGCAGCTTCCTGCTGCGCCAGCCTTCCACTCCTGCCCTCTGCTCCAGCTGCGTTTCAATCCCAGCACAGAATTTGGCACATAAATGGGGATTTCGCCTTACTTCTCCGCCTGGATCCGCTCCTGCTCCCTCTTCCTCTCCAGTTCTCTCTCTGCAGCCAATTGTCTCTCCTGCTCCTGCTCCGCCTGCCTCTGCTCAGCGATCTTCTGAGCACGCTCCTGCTCCTCTTCCCTCTTCTTCTGCATCAGCTCCCTGTGCCGCCGTTCCTCCTCCTCCGCCTGCAAGCCCAGGCAGGAGTTACTCGCCTGACAGGAGAAGGCTCCAGGGGACAGCACCAGGAACCCCTTGCTTGACCCAAAGCCCCATTGCTACATGGCAGGGAAACACTTTGGGGGTAAATCCCCAGTGCCCAAGGCAGGTGCATCCCCTGCCCAGTTCTGCCTGTGGGACACAGCAGGCCCGCACACACACCTGCTGCAGAGCTCTTTGTCTCCTGGCCTCCTCCTCTTGTCTGCGCCGGGCCTCAGCTTCCTCCATCTTCCTGGCGGCCACTCTCTTCTTTATCTTCTCCTCTGCCAGCCTTTCCTCCCGCACCTGGAGCGCACACAGACCCAGTCTCAGGTAGGACAGCACAGCAGGACATCTCACAGGGCAAACCCTCCCTCCTTTTCCCCCAGCAACCAAGGAGGCCTGTGCTCTATTTTAAAAAGGTCATATTTAGGGCAGTGACCTTGTTTTACATCCTCACAGGCAGAGCTGACCCCATCCTGCGGTTTGCACGTCCAGTCCCACAAAGCCATTGGAATATAACCTCAGAGCCGTGCAATCAGACAGGCAGCTGGGGATAATTAAAGCAGACAAATGACCACTAGGCCACTGCACAAATTGCCTGGAAGTCGGGGATCTGAGGAAGGCTCTGGATGAAGGATGTTTGCTTTCCCCTGTGCAGCTATTACTCAGATGTGAGAAGCAGCAGATAAAGCCTTGGGGCCATTAGGCCGCCTTTATCTACTGCAAGTCCTTCTCCCATCTACCAGAGCATTAATAAATCCCATTTAGATTCGTGATTATGGAAAAACAGAGGTTCATCTGCCACATGCTGTATCCAGACAAAGGCTGTCCCTCAGGATCACCAAGGCTCTGGAAACTTCCTTATTCGACTACTCTTTGGTTCAGCCTCTAAAACCCAAGCAGTCTCTTCCCAGAGGGCACATTTGTGCCCTACCAGCTGCCTCAGTGACTCCTGATTGTCCCCAACAAGCTCTGCAGGGGCTGTACCTTCTCGGTCTTCTCATCAAACAGCGCAATCTTCTCCTTGATCCTCCTCTTCCTCTCCTTCTCCATCTCCTCCGCCCGCTCCCGGGCTTGCAGCACCTTGCGCAGCCGCTCCTCGCGCTTCCTGAGGACACAGCCCAGCTCACCCTCGTGTTCCAGCCAGGTGAGCTCCCCCCAGCTCAGCACAAGGCCAAAGAGACACAGCAGGAAATTCAGTGGCCCAAATTCCCCACTCATTTAAGCACCAGCCACGTTTAAGCTCTGTCAGAAAGGGAGGACTCAAGACAAAAAAGCTGCAGCAGTGGGCAGCGAGGACAGTCAAAGCTTTGTATCAGCATTCCAGAGATACCCCAAGGATAAACACTTGTGCCTGTGCCCACAGGAATTTCTGCTGCTTGCACAGTCCCTGCAAGATAAAACACCTGGATGCAGGAACCTACAGGTGCCAAGAGCAGCGTGACCACATCTACTCACAGCTTCGCCTCTCCGAGTCGCCGTTTCTTCTCCTCCTCCAGCTTTTGCCTTCTCAGCTGCTCGGCTTCTTGCTTCTTCCGCAGAGTCTCCAGCTTCTGCCTCTCCTTTTCCTGAGGGGAATTGAAGTGTGATTGCACCCACTGGCCAGGGCTCCTTCCCACCCCACCTGCTCTGTGCAAGGGCCCAGAGGTGACAGCAAGGAGCTGCAGCAGGAATGTGGGATGGTGACAGCCCTGGAGCAGGGCTCAGGCAGCCTGTGACCTGGTCACACATGGACACACGAAAGGAAAACACCACTGTGAATCTCAGGGAGCAGGAGGAGAAGCCGGGGTGCTCAAACAGGAGCATCAGCTCTGGAAGCCCAGGCAGCATCCTCAGGGACTGCAGGCAGCCAGCCCCGTGCTTTCTCTTGGTGCAAAGGAGCCACCAAGCAGCGCTAATGCCTGGCACGGCTCCCGCTTCCTGCGGCGAGCGCGGGGACAGATGGTGCTCCAGGAAACACCTTGAGCTCCTGCTGGCGCCTGTGCCTCCCACGAGGCTCGATCTGGTGGTGAACCACGAGCGCTCCGAGAGCGCCCAGCCTGCTCCGGCACGCAGCCAGCTCCATGTGCCAGCCAGAAACGGGGGCTTTCTCCTCGTTCTCCTGACCCAGCCTAGGCACACTGTCAGCCAGGGGAGCGAGATCCAGCCACCACTGCAGGCACAGCAAATGGATTAACATCAACCCACTCCATGCCAAAGCAGGCCTGGTCTCAGCACAAACCCACAGGTCAGCATGGGCATTGTCCGAGGGAATCCCTTACACTGGGCTCCGTGCTGGGAATGCTTGGTGCTGTCAGCATCCAAACTGGTTAATATAAAACTAACAACTACATCTTATTGCTCTGCTGCTATTTAGTTATGTTTAGCTCCCACATGGAAAAACTCCCGAGGGGGAGCTGCCTGCACTGGAATGAAACCTGAAACATTCCACGAACTGACAGCAGCAGAGGAAGCACTCCCTAGCCACAAGACTCTTTTCTCATCCTATTAACTCCTCTGTAGTACTGACACTAACATCAGCAGGGGCCCAGCGAGACAGAAGCTGGAATCCTTCACTGTTTCCCAATGGCCTTCCCCAACCTGCTGGAGGCACAGGCAGCCTCTGAACACGGCTCTAGGAAGCTCTGCCATTAGGCTGCTAGATGCAGGAATACCAATCCCTGCATCCTGCCCTCCCCTTTCTCCCTCTCAGCTCTCCTGCAAGGAAAAACCAGCCCTAGAGCTGCCTGCTTTGCAGGTGAGTTGTTGGGTATCAGGAGTATGAGCAATTCCTGCTTGGCACACGGCTTCCAGCACGGCTCTGAGTGAATCCAGGAAGCTACACCCTTGCCTAGAACCAGCTCTCAAATCCCTCCCTCCCAAACTGCTCCGGGCTTGGTTGGAAAGCTCCCTGGGGTACTGCAGAAACACCTGCCTGCAGCCAGCCAAGGTGTGCTGCTGGTCCCAACAGGATCCATCAGTGAGACTGATGCCTGCTCGATTTGGACACCAGCAGCTGTCTGACTGGCCCCACATCCAGGACAGCCTCATGTTTCCTCCTGCCTCAAGGGTTTGGAAAACCTCCAAGGTTTGGATTTAAGAGGTATTTACTCAATCTCAATCATGAGAAAAGTCCTAGGAAGGAGACCTGGGATCTACAGGCTTCAGTTATCAATACAACTCAACATTCACAATCCCCTTGACTTCTGTTTCCCAGTTTTCATCTCTGACTGTTACTTGCCAATAGCACAGGGGAACGATGCAGGAATAAAGCCTGAAGTTAAAACTGGAATTCTTCAGGAAGCTGACTAACCCCAATTTTATTTATTCAAGAGTAAACGGACCTCTTCAAGTCACAGTTTCAAATGGGTTGCAAAGCTCCTTTCACGCCTGCGCTTTAAGTTAGGCACTTAATCAAACCACCGCGTACTGGCTGAGAGCAGAGTCCCCTCTTACCTTGGGATCAGCCTGGACAGGGGTGTTGTACCTGATGAAGGATTTTATGACTCCGGTCCTCCCCACAGAGCTCGGTGTCATGAGGAGCTGGTTCTTCTGCACGGTGTGCAGGAACGTTCTGAACGGGCGCACCACCTGTGGGAGGAACAGCAAAGTGTGAGCGGGGCTGAGTAAAAAAGGGTCTTGGTGAGGCATTCCAGGGTTACAAGGACCTCACCCTGCTGGCTGGGAGGACTGGGGATGGGGTCTTCCTCCTGAGAGGAGACAGCCCCCCCTCCTCTGCCTGCTGGTGGTCGTAGCGCTCGTCCACGGCTCTCTTGTAGCTCGGCTTCCTCCTGTGAGACAGCACAGCCCATCACACCGGGCAAATCCTCCTCCTGCCTCCAAGCCAGGGCTGGAAAGGGCCATAAACTATCCTGGGCTTAAGAGAGACTCCAGCGTGGCCAGGCCCTGGCACAGGGTGCCCAGAGCAGCTGTGGCTGCCCCTGGATCCCTGGCAGTGTCCAAGGCCAGGCTGGACATTGGGGCTGGAGCAGCCTGGGACAGTGGGAGGTGTCCCTGCCATGGCAGGGGTGGGACTGGATGGGCTTTAATGTCCCTTCCATCCCAAACCAGTCTGTAATTCTAAGATTGTGCACGCACAGTTGGCCAATAAATAAAACCCTAATGCAATAGAAAATACAAATTAAATCATAGAATCGTGGAGGCAGGGAAAACTTATTTGCAGAAATTTCAGGGTCACAAACGCTGAGGCCAGTGAACAACGTCCCAGCACTGAACCTGTTTGGAACAGAACCACAGCCCGCCCGAGACACTTCCAACCAGGATATACCTGGCACTCTGGGGTGGATCCAGGGTCCCTCCGTTCTTATTTAAGTTGTTTTCTGAAAGAGAACAGTTACACAGTGAGTTCTAGCAGGAAAAATCCCTCCAACACGGGTTTGACAGCAGAGAAGGGACATTGCAGCTCACTGAACAGCAAAACCACCTGCGTGAGTGGGCACGGCAGCACCTGGCTCTCATGGCACCGCTCCCACCTGGAAACTCCAGACAAAGCTGTCTGGGCTCTGCACAGCTTCAGCAACAGTGCTCAACTGGGCCTCCCACAACCCTCCAGCCTCATTATATCCATCTCCATGTGCTTGCCAGGATGGAAATAACTCCAGCACAGAGTTTTCTCACTGCTAATTGTCTGAAACAAATCCCTGCTCATCAAACATTAATTAATCTTTCCAACTGAGCTCTCAAATTAACCAGTCAATCTTTCCAGCTTCCCAACCAGCCTCCCAAAACGATAGCTTCCCTAAGTGCTGCCCCAAAGCCCTCCGGAATTACCACTGCTGCTCGGCTCCTGGGGCTGCCCGTGTTTGCTGACTGTGTGGGAGCGAAGGGACATCCGAGGGCTTTGGCAATCCTGTGGGAAAAGCAGAGGGGTCTCAGGACAACTGCACATGGAAACGGCCCGTTCCTGGTTCAGATGGTGGCGTGGTTCCGACACGGGAAGGGTCAGCGGCGTTACCAGGGAATGCCAGAGCCCCTCTTGGCAAAGCCCTGGATGCTGCATCATCAGGAGAGGCGCAGACAAACACGAGCATCTGTGCTGCTTCAGCTCAACCAGCTCATCAACCATTAAGGCAGGAGCCTTCCAAGCTGTAAATCTGCGCTGCCGGAGCGCTGGCCAGAGCCAGCGTGCCCATTTCCCTGAGCAGTGACGAACGGGGAGCCTGGAGACAGCGGGCAAATGGCTCATTCCCATGATTTATCTGTTTGTTATGGGATACCCAGCGCTGCTCGCTGCCTCTGCACTTAGGCTGGGGCGTGCTCCGCTGGGATAATGGGCTGTGGTTCTGGAATTGCTCCCTGCTAGCAGCACCAGCATTACCTCCCGGTCAGCACTTCACAGTGCTGCGCTGGGAAGAGAAGAAAAGGCATTGATGGAGAATTCATCCTCCCCAATTCTTTCTGCAGGGCCCAGAAAAACTGACTTTTTTTTGAGTTTCTGCACAGCTGTAACAGCTCTCCTTGTCTTCACAAGCGCTTCAGGTCACTGCTCTTCCCCATTAATTCAGGCCGTGCTCATTGAAATTTATTCTGGACAAAACACTGACATGATCCTGGGATTACTTCCTCGGCGAGGATTGTGGAGGGAAAGGTGTTGACCTGAATAATATTCACAAATTTCTGCCTGTGTCCAAACTAACAAGTGTTGAATTACCTGCAGGACTGACCAAAAGGCCAAAAGAAGCTTTAAAAATACGGTGTGCAAACCACGCCACCAGCTGAACCAAACTCCCCTGAACTATAAGGTTTTTTTATCTGTAGAGATTGGGCACTGAATCTTCACACAATGATCTCTAGCAAGAGGTTAAGAAGGAAGAGCCAAGCAGGACTCAACCCCGAGGTCAGGCTCAGGGTGGTGCGCAACAAGTTCAACAGATTTAGGAAAGTGACAGAGGAAAGGCCATGTTTTAGTCAGAGAATCTTGGAAAGCATCCGAGACTGTCACACCCTTCTGACAGAACACCTCCACCTGCACCCAAAGCCATGGGTCACACGTGCTCATTTCCCAGAGAAAACTTTGCTGGTTTTGGTTTTGCTGGTTCTGGAATGTTGTGATTGAGACTTTCGCTAGCCCAAGTACCAGAACCACAGAGGCTGTGGATGGGCTCACGCACCTCTGAGCCAGATGCTCTGTGCCTTCCCCACTTGCTGCTATGGGACAGGTTACAAGGTCTGGCAATCCACAGCCAGAGCTCCCAAGTTTCCCACTAAGGTGTATTCTACACGTTTCCCTCCCAAATCCACACAGACACAAATGCTTTTAATCCCTGCCCAATCTTACCAGCTTGGAGGGGGTGGAGGATCCAGGAGGAGGCCTAGAAAAAAAACGAAAGACAAAAGGGGCTGTGCTTAACAACACTGAGGAAACTGGGAAGCCACTTGGGTTTTACGCCAAGAATGGCAGTGAAAAGGTCCTGCAAGGAGGGTAGTGAGGATAAATAAATAAGTGAAAGCATTCTCACCCAGCTTTGACAACTGTTTCCTCGTCCTCTGGCACACTTACGGAGCTGGAGACTGTGGGAGAGGAAAGAACACACCTGAGCTGTGAGGCTGGGGTGCAGGTCAAGGATCTGCTGGGACAAGGGCCTGCAGACACTGCAGAGGGGCCTGTCCTGCCCTGGGGAGCACACGCAGGTGGCACTGCAGGAACGCGCCCGGCGGTTCCGGCTCAGGAAAGCACTTGTCAATTATGGATGAGTTCAGGGCAATATTCCACCAGCTAGCACTAATGGGGCGGGGCTTGGCCTTGGGCTTATCTGCAGGGCCCTGAGTGGACATCAGGAGCAGTCAGAGCCAGCCTTATTTACAGTGGGAGTGCTGCTCCCCAAGCCAGCATTCCAGCTGGCTCTGCTGCGCTGAGCTCGGAAGCCCCAGCACAGCCGGAACCTGCCATGAATAACCGGAGCACCCAACAATCCCAGACTGGCTGGGGTGGGAAGGGAGCTTAAGGATCATCCACTCCCAGCCCCTGCCTTGAACAGGGACACCTCGCACTAGCCCAGGTTGCTCCAAGCCCTGTCCAACCTGGCCTTGGGCACTGCCAGGGGTGGGGCAGCCACAGCTCTATCAACCCGTGCCAGGGCCTTGCCTCCCTCAAATGGAAGGATTCCTTCCACATATCCCATCTAAATTTCCCCTTTTTCAGTTTGAACCCATTTCCCCTTGTCCTGTCACTCCAGTTCCTGATTAAGAGTCCCTCTCCAGCTTGTTTGCTTAATAATTCGGGCAGTTTAGACCAGACTGTCCTTCCCTAAACCTGCCTCTGCCACCAACTGTAAAAGTGCGGGAGACTTTTAATCTACAAAGCTCAGCCTTGAAATTCCCTTCTCAAACTCTAGACACAGCAGCCAGATGCTGCTAAGGAGAAGGGAACTGAAGGAAACAGGCAGGGCTTTGGGAGAATCCATCAGCCCTTTTGGATCCCCAAACCCTTCTCAGCTTTGCCAGCTGTCCCCACAGAAACCAGGAAGACCAGCTGAGCAGAGCTGTGCCTGCTCCAACCCTGGAAGTGTTCAAGGCCAGGTTGGATGGGCCTTGGAGCACCCTGGGATAATGGTACTGGTACCTCCAGCCCAAACCATCCTGGGATTCCAGGATTAACGACTTCTCCCAGCAAATCAGCAATGGTTAAAGCTAAATTGAAATGGAGACACTGAGGCTGATCTCCCAGGTGGTTGACAAGGCTGAATTAATTCAGTTACCTGGGTTTCTCTGCTCACAGGGGGCTCCAGAAAGCCAGGGAGAACTTCCATGAGGGACTGCAGCCTGTCTAGCCCGGGAAGCTCAGCTGCTACCCCCAGAGCAGGTACCCAGCCCCAGCACTCTGCTTTCCTCAGCAGCAGAAAGCGGCAGAACCCCCCCACGGCACCCCAACTCACCATCCACGGAGCTGCAAGACACGGATCTCTTCCGAGCCGCCTTCTTCCTGCCCGCTGCCCTGGCGATGGATGTCCGGATCATGCTCTCCCTCTTGCTGGCCAGGGAGTACTTCTCTGCCAGGGAGGTTCTGCGGCTCAGCGAGGCTTTCCCCATCAGGCTGCGGCGCACGGAGCGGCGGCTGAGCCGGGCGCCGGTCGGAGTCCCCGGGCTGTCCCTCGGGGGCTGGCAGGGCTCCTCGGTGTGGCTGTGCTCCTGCAGAGAGCCGTCCCCCTCCTCCAGCCCAGCCTCCGTGCTCAGGGTGATGGTGACGTTGGCTGCCTTCGCAGTCTGCAGCTCGGGCACAGCCTGCCTGGCCTCGGGGGTACAGGGCACCGCCAGCTCAGGGGCCGTGGGCACCAGCGGCGATGTGGGAGCACCGTGTTCCTCGGGAGAGCCATTCCCTGAGCTCGTGGGGAGCAGCTCTGCCGGCTCTGCTCTGCTCCTCTGGAGGGACACTGTAGCACCAATGTGGTCAGCTTCCACGCAGGGATCCTTGTCCTTCCCTGCTGCCTGCTGGGGAGGAGGCGTCTCAGGAACCACCTTGGAGCTGCTGGCAGAGGCTGCAGCCCGGGACCGTGTCACACGCTGGGGTGGAGAGCTTTCTTTGGCCTCGGCCCTGCTGAGTTCCAGGTTTTCTTTGTTCCGGAGTCGCTGAGAAGCTCGCACAGAAGGCACCAGTTTGAGGCTGCTGTTCCTCCTCCTGGAGAGTCTGATCACAGCAACAGTGCGTTAGATGGGAACAGGAGTCGGGAACAGCCCCGACTCCTTCCGTGCACGCACGGGAGCGGAGCCAAAACACCTGGGACGGGCCCAGGAGACACAGAGCTGCACAAAGCAGCTAATGCAGACAGTAATTAAATTATGGAATAAATTAAGTTTAAATGACTTTGAAGAAGAAAGATAATAGACAGAGACACGGGGACATAGAACCAGGCAACAAACAAAAGCACTTCTCGTGAGCATCAAAATCCAATGTTTTTCGGCCGAGAGTGCCCCAGGCACACGGCCTGACCGGGCCTTTAACACCAGGGGGTCGCGCGGGACGAAGGAAGGGGAACTCGCACTGACAAAGGAGAGAGGATCGCCAGGACACGCTCCGTGCAGGGGACTGTTCCCCTGAACCCTTGGCAGCAGGTCTGCTCAGCCTCCCACGGGCTCCCTCCGTTCTCCAGGCCCCGCGGACACCCTCTGCGCTCCCGCTTTCCGCGGCCCGTCCCGAACGGGGCTCCCCGATCCCCGCTCCCGCCGCCCCTCACCGCTTCCTGCCGGGCTCCTGCTCCTCTTCCTGCAGGGCCGACAGCCGCTTCCTCCGCTGCCGTTTCTTCTGCGACGGTGTCTTGGGCATCAGCTCCAGCTCCTCGCTGTAGTTGCTAGAGAGGAAGGGGAGATCAAGACGGGATCAGCGCGGAGGGCGGCCGGTACGGGCCGGGGCCCAGCGGGGAGCGGGACGCGGGTACCTGACAAACATCCGGACGGCCTCCTCATAGATCTCATCCAGCCACACCATATCGGTCTCGTCCACGTGCTGCAGGAACTGGGCCAGACGCCGGTCGCACTCCGCGGGCAGCTCCAGCGAACGCGCCGCGGCCGCCGCAGGCCCCATCGCCGCCGCGGCCACCTTCGCGGCCATCGCCTCAGCGTCAACTGCCGCGCGCGCGCGGCACGCCGTTCAAACGCGGCCCCGCCCCCCGCCGCAGCCAATCACCAGCGCCTGCCCCCTCGGCAGCCAATCACCGCCCGCCGCCCCACACGGCCCGCCCTTCCCATTGGCCAGCAGTCGGTGCCGCTCTGCTTGCCCGTCTCTATGCTCCTGGAGGACTCAGCTCGGAAGGCGGGGCTTGGGGAGGCGGGCCCATAGCCGGTCTCTTTAATAGCTGGGAGGGTGACGGACGGGCGCTGTAACCAATAAGAGACCAGAGGTTGGGAGATGCGCGCTGTGATTGGCGGAGGCCGGGGATAAACTCGGGGTGGGACGGGAGGGGAAGGGCTGTGCTGTGAGGGTGTGGTGAGAGGGCGAGGCGGCGGTGGCGGCAGCAGCAGCAGTTCCAGCTCTGGTTAGGCGGCGAGTGAGTGCTCTGGAGGGTCCCCCGGGACCTCTACCCCAGCCTGTGTTCACGTTCCCCCCGTGCCCGGGAGCACCCTGGTGCCCGCACCCCTCTTTCCCTCCCTGAGGGGTGTCCTGGCTGCCCACCAGCCTCGTCCTCCCCTTCTGTGTTCCAGGCAAGGCGATGGCTGAGGGTCCCCAGCAGCTGCTGGAAGTGTGCCGGCTGAGGCTGTCCCGCTTCCTCTGCGATGCCCAGCACAAGCGCCTGGCCTGGCTGCGGGAGGTGGAGGAGCAGGGCATGAGGATGCTCAAGAGGTTGGGACTGCCCTGAGGGGACCCTTCTGTGCCCACCTGAGCTCCCAGCTGGGTGTGGGTGCGTTTGGGCCGCATCCTGCCCTTGTTTTGGGAGTACTGGTGTGGGCAGTGGGGGAAGCAATCTGTGCTCTGCCTCTTCTGCCTCACAGCAGCTTCAGGGATGAGCCCATGCTCTTGCCCAAAACGCCGTCGCAGAGGAGGAAGCCCAGGAAAAGGCAGTCCTCCTGGATGAGGGAAGAAAGCAAGGAGCTGAGCAGGAGGAGGTGGGTGGGTCAGCTTGCTCTGGCTCTGCCTCATGGTGTTTGGATGGAGCAAAACAGTGCCTGCATTCCCTGAGTAATCAAAGGGGCACATTGGGATTGATCACTGTTTGGATTCTGGTGACAGTCTGGGGTAAAGTTGGCTGCTTTCCTTCACTTTTTTTTTTTTTTTTTCCTGGTTAAAGAACAACAAACATTCTATTTTCTTGTCTGTTTAGATGCGGGTTTTGTCTCACTGGGTTTGGCTTTTGGCCTGAGGTTGCTGCTCCTGGTGTTCACCCCCTGTCCCTGTGTCAGTGCCTGGAAAACTTGGGAAAGGGATGTGTTCCCAGCACCATGTCTTGAGCTGGCAGGCAGGGAGGCTCCAAGGGTTTCCCGAGGCGCTGAAGTGGAAATTCCAAGTGATTTGCTTAGGCACCACCGCACTTTTGAAGCTGCCCAAACCTGATCCGTTGGTGTGTTAGGGCACTAAAATCGTGCTAACCGTGGTGAAAAGCCCACAGGAGGAAGCGTTAGAGCCAGGAGACTGTCAGGAAGCAGACAGGGAGGGTGGGGAGAGCAGCAGGAATAGCGGGAGCGTGGGAGGTTTGTGTGTGTGCGAGGGAGGGCGGGAGCAGCAGCGCTGCAGATCGCAGCGGGGAGAGCTCTGGGCCCTGCTCTGGGCGCTCAGGTCACGCCTTCTGCAGGGCAGCAGCCCAGCTAACTCCTGTTTGTGTTCTCCCTCGCTTAAACTTGGCCTGGGAAGCTGTGCTGCTGCAGCCAGGCCTGTCAGCAGGAAGGTGACACACCGTGTGTCCCTCTGCAGGCGCTGCTCCCAGGCTGGGGGTTAAACCCAGCTCTTGGCGTAGGGCTCAGCACACCTTTCCCACTCCCGTTTCTCCACACCTGACTTTGGATACCCGGCCTGGGCTGTGTCCGTGGGCCTCTCCCCTGGGATAGGATGGGCTGTGAGGGGGAACGGTGCAGTGGAGAAGCCAGCAGCAGCTTCCCTTTAACACAGCCTGCTTTACCCTCTGAAGCTTATTTGGGAGCAGACGACTCCTTCATCACTTCCTTTGAAATTCTTCTCCTTTAAGGTTGTCCCGAAGGAGGAGTGGTGTCAAGCTGCTGTCTTTCAGTCTGAATTCCCAGCGGTGCCTGAGCCAGGAGCAGCCCTGCAGCCCTGGCTGTGAGGGGCAGGATGCATCCATGCCCGGCCGTGCTCCGGGACCTCAGGCTGGCATCGCACCCCAGCTCCCGGCTCTGCCCGGGAAGCAGCCTGTGGTAGCACATGTTCCCGTGGCGGATCTGGGTTGCCAGGAGTGTCCCCAGGGCGCTGCTGGGGGTGTTGCAGCCCCTCCAGCGGTTTTGGGGGAGCAGCCGCCTCCTGAGGGCGACGCAGCGGCCGAGCTGCAGGAGGTCCCTGGGATCCCGGCTGAGCAGCCGGGGAGGGATGGAGAGCAGGACGCCGCAAGAGCCAGCACCTCCACTCCCAAGGCCGCTCGGAATGGCGATCCTGCTGCGCTCCAGGGAGATGGGTCTCCCCAAGGCCTCGAGACGCTGCTCTCCCAGGATTCCCCCGGGAAAAGCGCGACAGAGCAATCCAGGACGCGTCGCCGGAGCGGGGTGGGTGCCCCCCGCAGGAGCCGCAGGGCTTCCTTGGCGGCAAAATGCTCCCTGGCCAGCAGGAGGGAGAACATGATCCGGAGATCCATCGGCAGGGCCATGGCCAGGAAGGCAGCGGCGCGAGAGTCCTCCTCGGCCTCCAGCAGAGTGAGCTGTGAGTCCCTGCGCCGCTTCCATGCGGGAATGGAGTGGTGTGGAGCGGCTCGTCCCTGGCTCCGGCTCCCCCACGTCTCCCTGTCCTCCTGGGCTCCTGGGGTGCGGCTTCAGGCCGGGGCTTTGCTGCAGCGGGCGGAGTTGGGTCCGCGGGCTGGGAGCGGGCAGAAAGCGCCATTGTGGAAGGGAGAGCGTGGCCAGGCTGGTTCCAGCCACGTGTGCCTGTGGGTCGGGAGAGACTGCTGCCTTCCCTGGGGAAGGGCTTTCATTTATGGCATCTGCCAGCTCTCCAAAAAATCGATAGGGCTGAAAGTGCAGCCCTGAAGTGAGGCTGAAATGGGCAGAGGAGCTCAGATGCTTTTTGGGGGAGGATAGAAGAGACTCAAACTAGCTGTGTCACCAGAGGAACAGGGATCAGGAGCCCAGGCTGCTCCTGGTAGCTCTGAATCCCTCGTATCCTCCACTCCTGCTGCTCCTGGCAGGGTTTGACTGTTGGGGCTTTCCAAAACCATTGCTGCTGTGGCGGAGCATGGAGGCCTCTGGAATTCAGCTTTGTCAGCCTTGAGTCACGCCGTATCCAGGCATTTGTTATAACACTTGGAGCGAAGGGGTGTGATGGGGGGGTGGAAGGAGTCTGGAATCAGCCCGAACCCCCCGGCTCCCCGCACCCGAGCCTGCAGGGAGGCAGGAGCTGCAGCCAATGGCCTGGGAGTGTTGGCTGTGACACAGGCAGCTGGAGCAGGCTGCAGGCAGCAGAGCTGCTGCCTCGGTGCTCTGCCTTCCCAGCCCACTCCAGCTTCAGTGGCACTTGAGGGAGGTGTGGTGCTGGTGGGGAAAGCTGAGCAATCCTGGGAGGAGGCCTGAGCTCCTCCATGTGCACCCTGTGGCTGTTGGGAGCCTGGGAGTGAAATCCCCAGCCCCACTTAGGCTTTCCTCTCCAGGTCACAGCTCCTTGGAGGCGTTTGTGGAAGAAGATGCGACCGGCAGCGCAAGGTGAGGCCGGTGGGAAGGGATCCCAGAATTCCCTGTGAGGACACTCTCCAGGTGGCTTTTCTGTCACAGACTGTCAGGGACTGCTCGGGTGTTGCTGTCACCTGGGGCTGGATGAGATTTCACGTTGTGCTGCTCAGGCACAGTGAGATGAAGTCCTTCACTGGGGTGGGTGGTGGTGTGTCCTGGGGTTCCTGGAATTCCTGGCTGCCACTAGCCCTGGGATGCTGGTGGTCAGTCAGGTCTGCTCTGGCTGCAGAGGGGACAGGTAAGGAAGGGACAGCACAAGGCTGCTGCAGCTCCCTCCTTACCCACTGCTGGGGCCGAAGCTGGTCATGGGGTGTTCAGCAGCACAGTGGGACAGCCCCTCAGAGGACTTTACAGCCCAGCCTTGGTGTGCCTGGCTGGAGCAGCCTCTGGATGTGCTCAGGAACCTGCACCTCCCTTGGGGTCCCATATGCTGCCTCCATCACCAGTAACTCGCCTTCAGAGAGAATTCAAGTTATTTAAGTGGGGGTTTTTTTCCCTTTACAGGCCTGAGCTGGAGCCAAATTCCCCCAGGGAAAAGGTGAGTTCCAAGGAACAATGCTCAGGCTGTGTGGATGCCCTCTTGCTCAGTCAGCACCTTTACTCAGGCTGTCACTGGATGCAGGAATGTGGCCAGTGTCCCAAAATGAGCCAGCACAGCCCTCGCTGGGAGGGGAAACAGACCCTATCTGAGCAAGCAGCTGGCTTTTCCAGGGCAGCAGGTCCCTGGGAGCCTTGTTCTTGGGAGGAGCTGTGCTAAGGGAATGCTTGTCCCCTTTCCCTGCAGGCTCCCCGAGATGCCCTCGTTCCAAGCACAAGTCCCCGAGCTGCCAGCCCTCCTGCACAGCACCTGTCCCCTCTGGAGCAGCAGGCAGGGAATGCTGCAGGTAACTTCAGGTGCTCGTGCTTTCCTTGCATGCAACCCTCAGCACACACCGACCTAGGGGTCGGGGTGGAGGGGCATTCCTGGGAAACGTGGGATTTCTGTTGAAACAGAACCGGTTCTGACTGCTCAGGGAAGTTTTCCAGGTGAAGCTTGTGCCTCCTTGAAGAGGTGGCACCAGTTAGGTGGGCAAGGACACATAAATGTGTCCAAGCCATGGGGACATTGGGGAAGGAGCTCCTGGAGCTGGCATCTCCCGCAGAACGTCACACCCTTTCCCTCTGGGGTCACCTTACACGAAGACTTAGAGGTCCTGATTATTTTCTGTGCCTCTGAGGAAGGAGGAGGAGTTGGGTGGGGTTTTTGTTCCCTGTGGGAGCTGCAGGAGCTGACAAGCAGCTGGAGTGGAGGGAAGAGTCCCTGGAGGGAGCTGGATGCCTCCCATGTGGCACTGACTGCAGGTTTCTCCACAGGAAGCCATGTAAATCCTAACAGTGAGCCCCAGAAGAGCCAGGAACAGCCCCACTGTGCCAAGCCCCAGGAGAATCCCTCCCGCATGTGGTAGGAGACCCTGCAAGGAGCAGGGATGAGCCAGGGTCTGGAGGGACTCAGGTTTAGCATTTTAAGTCGTTTGTGTTAAAAAGGGGTGTGTTTCCCTGCCTTCCCCTTCCAGCAGCTCTGAAATCTCCTTTGGCTGGATGCTGTCTCCTGGAACTCCTTTGTGACTTGTGGAGCCTTGCTTGGGTCTGGGACTGGGTCTGGCGTGGGGGGGAGCACCCAAGGTCCTGCACAGACCAGCAGAGGAGCCCCATCACAGTTAGCTCAGAGCTGGAAGGCCACTCCAAGGGCTCCTGAGGGGGTGGTCAGGGAGCGAGTGACTGACCTGATTATATTTGTCTGTGTGAGTGTCTGGAATGCCTGACCTGACTCCCGAAATACCTGAGGTGTCTCCTCGCTGCGTGTTGCTGGGCAGGTTTTGGGGGGAAGTGTAAAGCAGCCAGTAAATCCCTCTGGGGAGTGTGACAGCCACTTCATGTCCCTCCTGCTAATTGCCACCAGGGTGAGAGGCTGCAAGCAAGCCCTGGGTGTCCTGTGGCACGGGCAGCAGCCGGGGGGCCGGCCCTTTTCCCCCTTGGATGAGAAGCACAAGGCCTCGGCAAACCAGGCTCTGTCGTCCCCCTCTCCGTCCAGTAAGGTGAGTGGTGCCACAGCCCTGTGCCCCCTGTCCCAGGCAGGCCCTGAGCTCCCTCCCTTCTCTCTCCTCAGGCTGTCAAGCCACTGAAGAACCTCCTGCAGGGACAAGGGGGTGGCATCAAGGACTTCATCAAGCGCAGCACTGCCACCCGGCCCAACCTGAAGGTGCATTGTGTCGGGGCAGGGGAGGAGAACGGGCTGCGTGTGCTGGGAAGGGGAGTTCTGGTGTTGCTTCCAAACCTTTAATCGTGTTCTTGATGTCCTTTCTCTGCAGGGAGACTTTGTTGTAAGTATGACACCTTATCTGTGGGGCTGGACACACTGACCACGCTCTCCCCTCACGCCAACGTCCATCAGCCCTCTGGCCACATGGGTGGTGAGGTGACAGGATCTCTGTGCAGGTGTGTTCTGCTGGGACTGGGCACTGCTGGGAGCTTCTGGCCTCTGAGCCAGGCTGCCCTGTGCTCCCTCTCCACCATTCTCCTGGCTCCTGGGACAGGTGGTCACCTACAGCAGGGGTGTGCTGTTCTTTTCTAAATATATTCTCTGCAGCTGAAGGATGGAGGTTTTTCCCTCCTGTAGCTCTGCTTGCATTGGATCATCCCTGTTGCCGAGTATGTGTTGTCTCCCCTTCTGCTCCCTCCCCATCCCGGTGTCCAGGTGAATGATTCCAACAATGACTGCATATACCAGGCTGCCTGAGGGGGGACACAGCCCCCAGCACCCGGTACAGTCTGAACCCTTCTCCCTTCAGGAGAAGGAGAGGCAGAGACTGGAGAACCTCCGCAAGAAGCAGGAGGCTGAGGAACAGAGGAAGAAGAAAGTGGAGGAGGAGAAGAGACGGCGCCAGGCAGAAATGAAGCAGTGAGTTGGGCCCCTTTCCCCCGGCTCTTTCTGTGGTCAGCACAGACTTGCCTCGTGCCTCCCACTTGGAATGAGCACTCTGGGAGCAGGCAGAGCTAACGGGCCCCTCTTGCCCACGCGCTGCCCAGGAAGAGGGAAGAGCGCCTGAGGAAGGCCCTGCAGGCTCGGGAGCGCGCGGAGCAGATGGAGGAGAAGAAGAAAAGGCGGATGGAGCAGAAGATCCTGCAGAGTGATGAGAAGGTGAGAAGGCTGAGTGGGCTTTGGGCCTCTCCCACAGCTGTGAGACCAGGAGGTGCGAGCAGGGCACTGGCAAGGTCCGTGCATGCCAGAATCCCCCCTGACAAGGGGAGGCTTTTGTTCTCCATCCCTGTGCACGTTCCTGTTGGGACAGGCCGTGTTCACACCGCTCTGCGTTCGGGGAACGTGGCAGCCCCTGCCTGCTCTGGGCACAGCCCTGCAGGTGCCAGCCTCACTGGGCCCATGTGCTCAGACTGGAGTGTGACTCAGCTGGGGGTGCATTTGGGTCAGGTTTGGGTGTCAGAGCCTGACCTGGCCCCTTTTTGGGGGGCAGGCTGGGCTGGTGGCCACGTGCCAGTGCTGCTGCTGTGTTACGGCTGTGAAGGGCTGAGGCAGCCATGCCTGGGGGCCTGGAGCCTGAGCAGTCTCTGGGTGCTCGTTTTGGGCTGGACTGAAGAGACCTTTGGAAAGGGTCAGCCTTGGAAAACAAGGAGTCCTGTTCCTTTCAGCCCTTCCCAAGCCCTGAGTGGACAAAAGCGCTCCCACTGCTGGGTGCTGGGTCCTCCGGGGGGCCTGGGATATCCCAAGCTCCAGACCTGCCTCCAAGGCTGTGAGGTGTGTCCTTGGAGCGGTGGAGCCAACAGGTGAGGCTTTCCCAGGTGCACATCTCACAGGTGAGGGAAGAGAAGGTGGCAGAGGAGCTGAGCAAGAGGAAAACGTCCAGGAAACATGGGGAAGCAGAGGCACGGAAGCAGAAAGCACTGAGAGGGGTAAGAGCAACTCGGGGGCCTCCTGCACGTGGAAAAGGACAGGGGTAGCAGGGACCTGCTGTGCTGGTGTGGCTGGTGGGACAGGGACAGGTCACCACCTGCTTCTACAGTGATTTTGGGGTCTGGGCTGCCAGATCTCTGCCCAGGCAGCTGAGGCTGGGTTGGGACAGAAGGGAGACAAATCCTGGCTGCTGGAGGCTTAGGGGGTTTTCCCCTTGCTTCCTCAGGAGGAAAATGAGCAGCAAGAACCACTGCAGAGAAGAGAGGATGAAGGGAAGGAAAGGGGGAAGAAAGTCTTGGAACTGAAGAACCTTCTGGAGCAGCAACAGCTGGGACAAGCAAAGGAGAGGTGTGAGCTGGTGCCTATCCTGGAGCAGGGAGTTGGCCACAGGCATGGGGAAGCAGTGGATGTCAATGTGGTGTTGGAACTGGGCTCTGGGGCTGCCTGGAGGTCGGAGGGCAGGAGCAGGAGGCTGTGAGAGGGTGAGGGACAGATGGACATGCTCCCCTCCCTAAATTCTCTCTTTTCCCCAGGGATCCCAAGCAGCGAGGGAGGGAGAAGCCCCCCCAAGCACAGCGGGAGCCAGCGGTGTTGGCTGGCAAGGCCACCAAGGTGGGCTTGGAGCGTCCTGGGATCAGCTTCTCTGCAGCACACAGGCTGGGTTCAGGGTCAGGTGTTCTGCACGTGCTGTGCTGCTGGGATGTTGTTTAGAGCATCAAGTACAGTCACATGAGTGACTTACTGTACAGAGGCTCTGTGCAGGAGCAAGCCAAGGGCTGGGGGTTCCCTGGCGGGCAGGTGAGCCCTCAGCCCTGAAATGGCACTTGGAAGAACACCCCAAAGAACATTCACTGATCCTGAAATGAATATGGAAATTAGAGATTTATTCATGTCTTCCTGCCACATTTCCTCACCAGGCCCAAAGGACGTGACCCCCAAACCAAACCTCAGCTGCCCCACGGCTCTGTGTCACTTCATTTGCACTCACACAAAGAGTGTTGGTGCTTAAAGTCAGGGTTGTTGTCTTGGAATATCACAGTAACATTTGCTTTCGCTCTCTGCTCTTAAATTCATTGCTTCATTAGTGAAAAATCAATGCCCCAAAAGGTTCTTCCTCTTCAGGATCGATTCTTCCTCCTCTGTGGGCTCCTGCTGTACTCCTTCCCTCAGTTCCTGGTACTTGGACTCTTTTGTGCTGTATAAATTTAATTTAAGGTCTGAATCGTCCCTGTGCTGCCAGCAGCTGGGCCAGAATGAGCCTGGCAAAGCTTTTCCAGGCAGGAGAAAATGGAAGTAGAACTCCAAGTGCTGAGCAGCACAGGAGGGGAAGCTCTGGGAGGAGTGGTTTGGGTCAAAAAGGATCTTGAGAAGTGAGGTTTTTTTCCCTTTATTAGGGGAAAGACAGTCCCAAAGAGCTGCCCCTTGGGCCGGAGAAAAGATATGAACCACCACAATCCTTTTTCCCAGCTCTTAACATCTGGCTCCAAGCAGAGAGGGTGAGTGTGGGGCTCCAGAGAGCCGGGCTGGACCCGAGCAGAGACAGGAGTGGCTTTAGCTGGGAGTCTGGGATTTGGGGTTGTTGCTGCAGAACAAGCCGCGGGGGCACTGAGGGCTGAGTGTTGCCAGAGCTGCCGAGAACACAGCTCTGTTCCGTGTGAGCGAGCAGTGACCGAATTCCCGTGTCTTACAGGGGGCAGACGGTCAGCAGCGGCTGGGAGAGGAGCAAAAACCCCTCCAACCAGCAGCCCCCGGGACGCAGCCGAGCGAAGCCGTCATGGTGAGCCCTGGCCCCGGCACAGCCCTCGGGTGGCCCCCGCCCGCTGTGGCTACTTGGCCCCCGCGGCTCGGAGCCACCGCAGCGCTCGGCGCGGGGGATCCGACGGGAAAACAAGTGGTCGGTGACGGGAAAGATGCTGGAAGCGGCCGCAGGAGGGCCCTGGGCAGCCGCTGCGGAGCCGTCCCCGGGCAGAGCGGCGGCGGAGGCTGCTCGGAGCCGGGAGGGAACGCTGCCGCCGCCGCCGGGAGTCTGCCCTGGGGCTGGGGCTCCATCCGCGCTGTGTCAGAGCTCCCGCGAGGGAAAGCCGACTGTGTGGGAGGGTTCGGGTGTAGAGCTGAGTGCTGGGACACGCACAGTGTGCCTTTCCCAGGCTTTTCCACGGAAGACAGGAGGCGAGGGAGCGTTAAGAGCAGGCGTCGAGGCGCGGAGCCCAGTGACGGTTTCGTGGTGGTGGTTCAGGATCTGAGCGCCGTGGGGCTCTGGCGGCCATCCCAGCCATGGCAGAGCTGCTTCCCTTGCTCGTGACACTGCTCTGTTTGGTTTCAGGAATCCCTCTCCACCTCCTGCCTCGGGTCCCCGCAGGGTGCTCAGGAGCCAGGGTCGCCCCCGGCTGATGAGAACAGCTACGGGCTGGATCTGAACAGTGACGACTCCACCGATGACGAGAGCAACCCTCGGAAGCCCATCCCTGCCTGGGCCGATGGTAGGTGCCAGCTCTGGCCGGGCTTCCTTTCCCTCCTGCGCTGGAGCTCTCCAGCCTCACTTGGAGCCATCCCAAAGCGCAGTCCAGGAGCGGGTGCACCTCTGGAAGCACTGGCAGCTCCCAGCGCTGCGTGCTGAGGGGATCAGCACCGCTTCCTGGGCTGAGGTGAAACCAGAGTCCTCTCAGCAGGAAGGGGGGACAGCCCCAGATCCCGAGGAGCGGCGAGCTGTGGTGGCTTTGGGCGATGTCCCACCCCTCCTGCGCGGCTCGTGGGTTCTCAGAGGGGAAGGGAAGGGCTTAGGCGGGGCCTGCATCCATGCGTGCGGTGTTCCCGTTGCTCCCGCAGGGGCGCAGCTCCAGCAGACCATCGTGCACCAGTACTACCACCCGGTGGACGTGGACGCGCTGTTCGGGGCCATCCCCAGCCCCAGGCTGGAGCACATCTTCTACAAGAGCAAACCCCGCTACTTCAAGCGCACCAGCTCGGCCGTGTGGCACTCCCCGCCCGGCCCCTCCTGCACCTTCCAGAGCTGAGCCAAGGCACAGGAAGGGGTCTCTAGGGACTGTGTGTTCTACTGTATTTACGATTTTAACTTTTTTTCCTTCTTTTGTACAGAAATAAAGTTGTTTAATAAAGTCCAGCACTCGGTGGGTGTCTCTCCTTTCTCACACCCTGGTGGCTGTGGTGCCCTTGGCCTTGCAGAAATCACAGATACTACCTTGTAACCAGAGATATTTTTTTATTCTGCCTCATTTCCTATTCACTTAGGATATTCCCTCACACAAGGAAGCTTGGACCTTGCTGTAGGGAAGATCAGGTAATGTTTTTGTAACACTTTTTTTATCTATTTACTATATTTGTGTTTCTCTGTCTTTACTATCTTAATGATCTACACTTCCTCTTCCTTCAACAATTCCTGTGCACTCAGCGTAGTCTGAGCCAGAATCTTCTTCCTGCTGTTGGAAAAATCTCCCTGGACACTTTAAGCAGTGGCTAATGCCTCATCACCATTCTTTTCTAATGGAAAAAGGAAGCCCAGGCTCAACTCTGGATCCTGTTGTGGCAGGATCAGTGTCCAGCCTCTCTTGAGCAGGAGCTGGGGTCAGTTGGGAGCAGGGGCTTGGGAAGAGTGAGGGAGGGGAGGTCAGTGCTGCAGCTTTGCATCCCCCCCACCCTCAGCAGCAGAGCTGCACCCCTCCTACTCCTTCCTCCTTTCCCAAGCCTGGATGCACAGGGAGTGATGGGAGCAGTGATGGATTCAAAGAGAAAAGGCTCTGGCTCTAAGGTAGATTTTCGGAGCCAGAATCCCTGGAGCTGTCCTGCCACTCCTTCCACCACGAGGGGCTGGAAGTACTTGGAGTGCTCACTCCTGGACCCAGTGCTCACCCAAGGCGACCTGTGGCCCAGGAATGCCTTTTGGAGGGAGTGGGGGCCGTGCAGGGGCTGCAGGGGGAACACAGGGCAGGACAGCCAGGCTCCCTCCCAGCCCCGAGCACAGCATCCAGCCCCTGGCTGCCTCAGGGCCGCTGCCCCGCACCACCCTGTCCCCATGGCCACCTCCACAGGGGCTTGGGTGAGGAGGACACGAGCTCTGCTGCAGCCCAGCCCCAGTCAGGACAATTCCCCTGTTTCTCTGGTGCCAGAGGAGCCCGGAACAGGGGGCGAGTGGAAAAAACCTCGGCGCCAACAGCTGCTGGCAGGGATGCGCTGGCAGGCTCCGGGCTGAGCGCTAATGAGGTGTCTGTGCTGCCGCTGGCTCTGCTTGGCTCCCGGAGCCCGCTGGGAGCCCGGGCCTCACGCTCCAGGAGCTCCCAGGAGCTCTCCGTGAGCCTGGAGCAGCGCTGGTTAATGCCACCCCAGGAGAGGCGGCTGTGCCGTCTGTCTGCCAGCACCGCACCAGGGAGGCTCCATCCCATGGGATGTGGGGAGCAAAAGGCCCCCCCAGCACCAGCATCGGGCTGCCAGTGCCAGCTGGAAAAAGGAGCAGCTCCATGAAATCAGCAGGAGGGAACTGAGCAGGGATCCCCTAGACGTGGGCGGGCTGGCTGTGGAAGTGCCTCCTTCCTAGAAATGCTGGAGCCATGGTGTTGCAGCATTCCCAGAGCAAACCGTGGGCATCCCTGTGATCCCAAAGGGCCGTTCTCAGGTGGGAGGGGGCAGGCGGCTGACCCCACCGTATCCCTCCAAACGGAGAAGGGAAAGGGAATGCTTCAGCTCGCATGAAGCAAAGTAGTCCATGCCAGCCTGAGGCATTTTCCAGGGCTGTGAGCAGAGCGGGAGCACAGGGCGGTGGCCGTGCCCCTTGGATCCCAGCGCTGCCTTTGGATCCCCGAGCTCCCCTTGGATCCCGGCTGCCTCGTTTCTCCCCTCTGCCGCCACGTCATCTGTTTCTGTTTTCAGCGCCTGGGAACCCCTGATTCACCCCATCCCACGAGGATGCTTCCCGGGGCTGGGAGAGTGTGGGAGGGCTGGGGACCGGGGCAGGGGAGCAGGATGCCACCCCTCTTCCTGCTGCATCCCTGCCGGGTGCCTGGGCCGTGCGGGTGCGGGTCCCCCGGCCCGGGCAGGAGGTCCCTGGGGCGGGGGCACCTCCGCCCGCCGCTGTCTTCCTGGCTCGGCGGCTCCGCATCCCGCTCTCCTGTTGCTCAGAGATGTGGAGGCAGTTGCTAAGAGACACCGACACGTCAGTATCTGGCCCTAAGGAAAAAAAGAGGAAAAAAAAAAAAAAAAAGAGACAGAGAAAGAGAGAGACAAGGGAGGACGAGGAGGAGGAGGGGAGGAAGGAGGTGGGGAAAGACCTGCTCCCATCGCCAGGCTCGCAGCAGCCTTGGCCGCCGCTGCCGGAGCCCAGCTCCCGACTTGACGGCCTCCGGGGTGTGGGCAGCCACCGGGGACCCCCCCATCACCGTCCGGAGCCCCCCACATCGCCACTCAGGAGGACCCCCCCATCACCGCAGGCAGCCAGGCCCTGCTCCCTCCCAGTGAGTACCCCGGGGCACCCCGGCCCCACCTCAGGGGTCGGGGGGCTGTGGGGATGGGGAGTGACCGGGGCAAGCTGGGCCGGTGGGAGAGGATGGAGCTGGGGGGTTGCGGGCGAGGGAGGATGGAGCCAGACACGGTCGGGTGGTGGGGGGCGAGGGCAGGCCTGGGGGGACCCCGGCGGGTGCAGGGAACGGGGATCTTCCCCCAGCAGAGAGGCGGGGAGGGTATCCCTGGCACCGGGCTCAGCTCGTGGCGGCGGGGGCTGGCGGGGGGGCCCGGAGCAGCATCTCTGCTCTGCCCACCACCAGCCAGGATGGGCTGGCCAAGGTCAGCAGGACTGGGGGGCCCTTTCCTGCCTGAAATCCCCGGGGGATGCTTGGAGGAGTGGCCCCGGCCCGGGGGGCACGGGGAGGGTGTGGGTGCCCCCGAGGCCACCTCGGGCTGCAACAGCTGCGGCCCCCCCGGCGGGGCGTGCGGCCGGCACGGCTTCCCCGCGCTGCTCTCCCTCGCAGGCGGCTGCTGACGGCCCGACGCCGGCGCCGCCGCTGCCCCCGGAGGGCTCGCCGTTGCCCCCCGGATGCCGCCGGGATGCCGGGGACGTCGCTGTGACCGCCGCGAGCCCGGCCCCGCGGCCGGCCGCCGGCAGCGCCGGGCGTGAGCGAGCGGGCGGGCGGGATGGCCCCCGGCGCCCCGTGAGGGCCGCGGCCACGAGGCCATGCTGCTGGGCCCCTGGCTGGTGGCGGCGGCGGCGGCGGTGGCGGCGGCGGGCGCGGGCTGCCCGGTGCTGTGCAGCTGCCGCGGGCAGGCGGTGGACTGCAGCGGGCAGCGCCTCTTCTCCGTGCCCCCCGAGCTGCCGCTGGACACCGGCAACCTGAGCCTGGCCCACAACCGCATCGCCAGCATCCCGCCGGGCTACCTGGGCTGCTACGGGCAGCTGCGCGCCCTCGACCTGCGCAACAACTCGCTGGCGGCGCTGCCGGCCGGGCTGTTCCGCGGCGCCCGGCGCCTGGCGCACCTGGACCTCAGCTACAACAACTTCAGCCTGGTGCCCGCCGACATGTTCCGCGAGGCCAGCGCGCTGCTGCGCCTCGACCTCAGCCACAACCCGGGGCTGCGCCGCGTCCACCCCCAGGCCTTCCGCGGCCTGGCCCAGCTGCGCGAGCTGGACCTCAGCTACGGCGGCCTGGCCGCCCTCAGCCTCGACGCCCTGGAGGGGCTGCCCGGCCTGGTGGGGCTGCGCCTGGGGGGCAACCCCTGGCTCTGCGGCTGTGCCATGGAGCCCCTGCTCAAGTGGCTGCGGGGGCGCATCCAGCGCTGCTCCTCGGGTAGGTGCTGCCGGGACCCCCCCCACCGTGCCCCGTCCCATGCGGGGGGCCGGCGGCCGGGCTGACGCCATCCCTCCGTCCCGCAGATTCGCAGCAGGCGGAGTGCTGGGCTCCCCCGGAGCTGGCGGGGGCCCCGCTGCTGTCGCTGACCGAGGAGAGCTTCCAGGCCTGCCACCTCACGCTGACCCTCGACGACTATCTCTTCATCGCCTTCGTCGGCTTCGTCGTCTCCATCGCCTCGGTGGCCACCAACTTCCTGCTGGGCATCACGGCCAACTGCTGCCACCGCTGGAGCAAGGCCAGCGAGGACGAGGACGTTTAGGGACCGCCACCGCCGCCACCGCCGCCGATAGACCCCCGCCCCGGCCACCCCCCGGCCCGGCCGCCCCCGCGGGGACACCAGACTGTGCCTTGTCCGCGTCCCCTCCCGCCGCCCCCCCGCGCCGGGGTGGCCCTCGAGACGCCGGGGACACCAGGGGACAGCCCCGCTTCCTTTTGCCCCAAAGTGGGGAGTTTTTGCACCCCCCGTCACCGTGAGCTTGGTCCCCCTCCTGTGCTGTTCCCGCTGCCCAGGACTGGTTGAGGCAGCCACTTGGGAATCCCCTGGGAACCCCTCCACCTCTGCCTGGGAGAGACAGAGACCCCCGCGGCCTCTGTGTGCCTTGGGGACCGCAGCCGCTCTCCTGGGGGCACCGAGGAAATCCCCGCTTTCAGCCCCAAAGCAGCACCGCTGGAGCCCCCCCAAATCCTGCCCACGCTCTCCAGCCTCCCCAGAAATCCAGGGGGGCAGGAAGTGGTGCTGACGCCCAGCTCGGCACCGCCGCTCCAGGGCATGCCTGCGCCTCGCTGTTGACACCGGGATGCGCTGGGGCAGCACCGGCACCACCGAGCCTGGTGGTGGGACGGGCTGTGACATCTCCAGGGGATGGGATCTCCCAAGGATGGCCCCGTCCAGGGATTGCATCTCCCAGGGATGACTTCTCCCTCCTCTTCGGGGCCAAACCGGGCGCCAGCGTTGCCCGCCCTGGGGGAGGGTTGGGAGGTGGAAGGAGCTCTAAAAACGGGCAAAAAAAAGAAAAAAAAAAAGCAAAAAGCGGAAAGCCAGCGAGACCCTCTGTCCAGCCGGGGCGGCCACGTCCCCAGTGCCGGTGTCACCTGTCCCTGGTGCCCGCATCCCCCCGTCACTGTGGGAGCACATCAGGTGGGGATCGGGGCTTGGGGCTTGGGGCTCGGGGCTGGGGTCGCCCGGGGGCTGCTTTGTCCCTTCCCCTGTCCCCCGTGGAGGCTGCGTGCATGGGGGGAGGGGTTTGGTGTGACCCCAGCCCACCCCAAAAGGGCTCCAGCTGCACCCCAGCCCCAGCGCTGCCCCCGGGAAAGGGAACCTGACCTCTGCCTTCTCTGTTTTCTCTGGGTTTTTATTATTTTCCTTTCAGTGAGTCCAAGGACCGCCCCCCCGCTCCACACCCCCTGCACCCCCCACAACTCCTGCACCCCCGGGCCAGCCACACGGGCACGGAGCATCCGCCTGCATCCCACCGGCTCCTTCCTCTGCCTCATCCTCACTCTCTTCTTTTTATATTTATAATTATGTTTTATTTCCCTTCTCTTTTGTTTCTTGTCTTTTTATTTTATTGTTTCTCCTTTCCTTTCCTTTCCTTTCCTTTCCTTTCCTTTCCTTTCCTTTC
>NW_024581033.1:299671-301846 GCF_017639235.1 Corvus kubaryi
CTTTTCTTTTCTTTTCTTTTCTTTTCTTTTCTTTTCTTTTCTTTTCTCTTCTCTTCTCTTTTCTTCTCTTTTCCTTTTCTTTCCTTTTCCTTTCCCTTTTCCCTTTCCCTTTTCCTTTCCGTTTCTCTCTCTTCTCCCCCAACCCCGCTCTTTGTACGTTTTGTAACCGCGGGTTTTGTACCACGGGGCACTTTTTCAGCGCCAAACCTCGACAATAAAGAGCGTCAGCGCAGCCGGGGCCGGGACACGCGCGTGGCGGGGGGACGCTGTGTGCGTGCGACAGGGGCATGGGGGGACGCTGTGTGTGTGTGACAGGGACATGCGTGTGACAGACACCCCCGTCCCGCAGCCTGCAGAAGGCATCAGCCGTGCTTTTCCCTCCGGCGCTTCCTGTTATTCCTCCGGCAGCATCTCCCGGCCCCGGCGGGGCCCAGCTGTGGCCGCCGGGTCACCCCCGCGTCCCCCCCTGCCCGGGACCCCCTCCCGCGGGGGGGACGCGGGGCCCGTCCCGCCTGGCCGGAGCCCAGAGGTCGGGCAGCAGCTGTGCCGCGTCCGGCCGCGCCGGCGGCCCCGGGGGAGGGATGGGGGCAGCGGCCGGACAGTGGCCCCCAGCGCCCACCCCCAGCGCCCGGGGCACCCCCAAACCCTGGCACTGCCCTGCCTGCCCTCCCGTATGTCCGTCCATCCACCTCTCTTTCCGTGCGCCCGTCTTTCCTTCCCTCCCAGCATTTCCATCCGTCCACCCACCCATCCAATCCCACCTCCCATCCCAAACCTCCCCCCCACCCAAATTGTCCCCCCGCCTTGTTTTCCACCCCTTTTCCTCTCTCCGTCCTCCCCCTCGGTCCCCTCCTCGGTCCTGCAGGGTCACCCTCGGGGGTCCCCTCACCTGGGGGCGAACCGGCCCCCAAAGGCTGTCGGGTGGGCCACCCAGGACTCGGCACGGTGGGGACACGCCGAGGCAGGCACCGCCCCCAAATGTCACCCCCGGCAGCCGCCGCCCCCGCCCCACAGTGACAAAAGTTTCTGAGCCCTGGGTGCGGTGGCAAAGCTTTCCCGCGGCTTTGGCAAATCCGCGTTTTCCCGGCACAAACGGGAGCTGAGCCCCCCCACCCACGCGGGTCCCCCCCTCCGTTTGCTTTGGGGCGGGAGGTGTGAAGGAGCCCGAGCCGGGCTGTAAACACGGAGGTCACTTCAAAGGGGACGCCCGGGGACATCCTTAGCACCACCAGATTATTTCGGCACCCCCGGGCGGGATGCGAGGCGGGGGGAGATCGGGGGGCGGGGGGGGTGAACATCCCGTTTGGCAGCTTGGAAAAGCGGACGGGGGGGCTCCCGGGGGCGGGGGAAGCTGTCCCTGTCCCCAGCCCTGGTGCATCCATCCCCCCCCGGAGCCCACTTTTACTCCCTGCGCGGAACAATCTCTGTTTTCCCGGTGTCACATTCCCGCCACCGCCGTCTGGGGACCCCTGGCCGTGCCCGCCGGCTCAGTTGGGACCCGCAGCGCTCCCAAGGCATCGCATTTTGGGGTTTAAGGGCCCCCAGGCTCCCCTGAGGATCACACCCACCCCCCACTCGCCGGCCATCCTTTCCAAGGATGCTCCCCATCCCCCCGTGCCCGCTGTCCCCCATCTGTCTTCCCTCCTCATCTTCCCCAGGCACTCGCAGGAAGGCAACACCTTCCTTATCTTCTTCCGACGGGTGGTCCGGCCCTGCTGTCCCTCGCCCCCGGCTCCGGCCTTGTTATTTTCTGTAGTGTCCCTACATTTCTCCCCAGAGACTCCTCAACCAAACATTTCCCTCCTGGAAGGGAAAGGGAAATCTCAAGGACGCGCATAGAAAGTCGGCAGCTCCGTCTCCGCTGGCCAGGCGCCTGCGGCCATTTCCGCACCGGATGGGGGGAAGCGGCAACCCCGACACCCCCATGGTGCTGGCCTGCTTGGGGGTGGTGGAGGGATGGAGGGACAGGGGGAGACATGGGGAGAGGGAGGGAAAGGAGGATGGAGGGATGGGCAAAGGGAGAGAGAAGGAAAAAATCATTGGATCCTCGAGGCTGGAAGAGACCTTTAAGATCAAACCCAACCATCAGCCCCAGCACTGCCCCTGTAACCCCAAAACCATTAAACCTTGGATGGATGGATGGATGGATGGATGGATGGATGGATGGATGGATGG
>NW_024581033.1:301856-311290 GCF_017639235.1 Corvus kubaryi
TGGATGGATGGATGGATGGATGGATGGATGGATGGATGGATGGATGGAGGAAGGGACTGCTGGACTGATGGATGGACAGCTGGATTGACAGATGGATGGGTGGTATCCAGGGGTCTCTCCAGGCCGAGGGAGCCTGGATGGCGCTGGAATGTAAACACACTTCGGGACGTGTCCCTGGCTGCAGCATTCCCCCTCCTCAAGCTCCCCCAGCCCTTAGATCAAACCAGATCCCTTGAGAAACTCCTGAAAATGCCCAAGGGGGCTCCCGCCCCTCCAGGTGGGAGTTTGTGCCGTCCCCAGCCCCCTGGCCGCCCCCTCCCTTCCCTCTCTTTGGACAAAGGACTGTCCGCACACGGGGGGACCCCGGGCGGTGGCCCCCAAACACGGTGGGGGCCGGCAGGAAGGCGGAGGCAGCTCCCCCGACGGGAAGCATCCCGAGGAACCCAGTAATGATCCCGCATCCTTTCCAAGCGAGAACAAAGCCTGAGGAGACAGGATAGTTCATCACCGATAAATGAAGGATGTAAATAGCAAATAGGGGGAAGATTTATTTCGAGCAGAGCCTCAGGAAGCGGCGGGGGCTGGGGTGGCGGGGGGAAATGGGACAGGAGCCATTTGGTGGTTCATCTAAATCCTGGTTGGGGTGAGCCGGGGTCCTGCCCGGTGCCCAAACCTCCCATCCATGCCCAGGGGGTCCCGTGTCCCCATCCCTCAGCTCTGGGTGTTTCCCAGCGCCGGGTCCCGTTTCCGCGCCCGGGTGAGTCACCCAGCGCTCGTCCCAGCCTCAGATAAGGATAAAAGCCCCAAAATGGGATTTGGTGGGACGGGGCTGCCGCCTGATACAATCAGAGCTGGGGGGCTGGGGCGGGCAGGTGCCGCGGGGGTCGAACACCCCCATCCCGGTGCTGCCGTGCTCCGAAGGGTTGGGAAGGGGGTTTTCCCGCATTTCCCAAAGTGTTGCTGAGGAAGAGACCGGCAGAATCTGTCCCAGGCAGGGACCCCCACAGAGTGCACACCCCCCCCGCCCCCCCCCCACGCACCGCGCCCTCGCTCACGGACACCCCAAAACCCAGCCGAACCCCCACCCCTCCATCCTCCCTTCCACCTCACCCCGACAGCCCCCCGAGGGAACTGCGCACACCCTGCTCCTTTTTTAACCAAAATTCATTTATTTGTCACAAAACACAAAGCCCTGGGGGTGCCGGGGGAGCCGCCCCCGCCTGAGCCCACAAGGGGCTCCTCCCCGGCTGTGCCTCAGTTTCCCCTTCCCGCGAGCAGGGCTTTCCAGCGGGGGATCCCCAAAGCAAGCCAGGCTTTGGGGCGAGGCGGAGGTGGCGGGGTCCCCCCCGAGGAGACCAGCTCGGGGGGCGCCGGGGGCGGTCGGGGGAGGGGCTCAGGCGCGGAAGAGCGTCTCCTGGGTGGCGGGGTCCAGCTTGCCCCCCGGGCCGGGGCCCCCCTTGCCGCCGGGGGGGTGGCTGTGCCCCGAGGAGTAGCTGGCGGAGCGCTCGGGGCCGGGGCCGGGGGTCCGGCAGCAGAGGAGGGCGGCGCAGGAGTGGCGGAAGCGGGGGTCGAAGAAGGCGTAGAGGAAGGGGTTGAGGCAGCTGTTGATGTAGGCGATGCCGGTGCAGTAGGGATGGAGGTTGTTGAGGAAGGTGTGGAGGGCGCAGGACCAGGGCAGCACCTCCAGGTCCATCAGCACGTAGAGGGTCTTGACCAGGTGGAAGGGCAGCCAGCAGCCCCCGAAGGCGGCCACCAGCACCGTGATGATGGTGAGCAGGCGCTTGCGCTTGCGGGGCCCCTCGGCCCGCTCCCGGCGGAAGTGAGTGGCCACGGTGCGGGCGATGAAGAAGTAGCAGGTCAGCATCACGGCGAAGGGGGCCACGAAGCCCAGCGCAGTGGAGGAGAGCCCCAGCCCCACCTCCCAGGCGCCCTCCGTCCCCTGCGCCGCCAGGTCCCCGTAGTCCATGTAGCAGGTGATCTTGGTGTCCCCGCCGAGGGCGGCCGCCCGCCGCAGCACCAGGGCGGGCAGGGCCAGCAGGGCCGCCAGCAGCCACAGGGCCACGGTGGCCACCAGCCCGCTGACCCGCGAGCGCAGCTTGGCAGTGGCCAGCGGCCGGACGATGGCCAGGTAGCGGTCGAAGCTGAGGCCGGTCAGGCAGAAGACGCTGGCGTACATGTTGACGAACACCAGGTAGCTGCTGACCTTGCAGGCGGCCGTGCCGAAGGGCCAGTGGTAGCCCAGCCAGGCGTAGGCGGCCCAGAGAGGCAGGGTGACCACGAAGGTGAGGTCGGCCACGGCCAGGTTGGCGATGAAGGTGTCGGCGGAGCGCCGGCGGTCGCGGCCGCCCTTGAAGACGGTCCAGAGGACCAGCCCGTTGCCGGTGGTGCCCAGCAGGAAGACCAGCAGGTAGATGGTGGGCAGCAGGGCCAGCGAGGGGCCCCACTCCGCGTACTCGCAGTCCGTGTCGTTGTCGAAGCCGTAGGTGTAGGAGTCCGCCGCCTCCTCCATCCCGGCGCTGGGCTCCGCTCGGCTCAGCTCATCCCGGGCTCACCCGCTCCTCCGGCCCCTGAGCCGCAGGCGAATCCCACCGCGTTACCTCCCCTTCCTCCTCCTCCCCGCCCTCCTCCCGGAGGGGACGGACAGCGCAGGGCGGGAGGCAGGGCCGGGCGGGAGCCCCCGTGGGAAACTTCACAGCTCCCCCCACCTCCATCTGGCTCCTTCCCGGGGGGCTTTACCGAGCTCTCACCCGCGTGTCAACGCGCCGACCCCCGAGATAACCCCGGCCCCGCCACGCCCGCGGGGTTCGCTCGCCCACCACGACGGCGTCCGGTGCGGGGGCTCAGAGACGAGGGGGGCTTCGGGGGGTCTGCCGGCATTTGGGGTTTCACCTCGGGGCGCCGCATTCCGTGTCACACACCGGGGCTGCGTTTCGCACGGGCAGCCTCACGCCGGGCCCTTGGCGGCGGGGGGTCGCGCTGGGGGGTGGTGTCGCATTTGGGGAGTGGTGTCACATTTGGGGGGCTGGTGTGACATTTGGGGGGGTGGTGTCGCGCTGGGGGGAGTCGCACGGGGCGGGGGTGCATTTGGCACCTTGCATTTGGCACTCGGGGTTCCCCGTTTTGCTCCCAGCTTTGGGGTGCTGTGCACACAGTGCTGGCTCCGCGGGGTCCCCCAGCGCCGGGGCCCCGCTTTGAGCACAGCATGGCGAGGAGATTTATACATCTACCAAAAATCCGGGGCGGGGAGGGGGGCTTTGGGACCCCCCACGCCGGAAAAAGGCCATTTCAGGGCAGCCGCCACCGGAGCCCTCGGTGCATCCCAGCTCCGCGGGTCGGTCACGGAGCCGGACGCCGCAGCACTGAGCCGAGAGAGAACAAACTTCCCTCCACCCCACAAATAAATACTGGGGGGACGCGGGAGGGAAGCCCCCCGAGGTGGTGGGGCCGTGGTCTGGGATTGTCCCGCTGGGACTGAACTCTCACAATTCCAGCTCTGGGCGACGGAACCGAAGAAGCCGAGCGGGACTTTGCAGAGTGAGGTCTGAAGAGCCCCAGGTCCCTCGGGACACGCTGCGGGGTCTGGGCTGGGGCCTGGGCTGGGGCTGAAGGCGGGGATTAAGCATGGGACGGGCTGTGGGAAGGGGCAGGTTTAACACCCGAGCGCACGGACAGAGGCAGGGGGGTCACAGAGCCCCCCGGGACCCCCCTCCGGCTCAGTGGGGCCCTTCTCCCAGCAAAAGGGTGTAAAGGAGGGGTTTGTGGGGGCAATTCAGTGGCTGAAAGAGGGGGGAGCTCACAGGGGTCTCCAAAATGAGACAGAGTGGTGTAGGGGGGAATGGGGTGCAGGTTAGGGGCCCCCGGAGGTGCGCGCACAGCAGCACCGAACCAGACACCCAGAGCTGCAGCGTCAGCCGGGACAACAAACCAGGCTTAATCAGGCTGGAGATAAGGAACGATCCCGTATCCCAGCGCCGGGACAGCCGGCTTGCGGGGACGGAGGCTTTAAACCCCAAACCTGCTCAAACTGGTGGCAGAACTGCGAGGGCGCCCGGTTCCGGTGAAATCCCAAATCGGAACGAAGAAGGGCCGGAACCCCCCCCTCCCCAGTGCAGACACGGCTCGAGCCTTTCCGCCAATTAACAGCATTAGCGGGGAAGCCCCAGCGCCGCTAATGAGCCCCCGGGGTCTCAGCGAGGCTCCCCGGGCTGCTGCCGCCCCGGCCGGAGCCCCGTTAATGAGCAGGACCGCTAACGAGCAGCTCTATTAATGACTATTAATAACAATCCCGGCAATCTGTGTGCTACTGGAACACGGCACAAGTATCCCTTTCCAGCCGCCACACGAGTCCTTTCCCAGTCTCCTCCCTTCCCAAAAACTGGGGGTTGAGTGTCCCGCTCACCCCCTCGCTGCCCTGGAAGCTGAGATGGCTCCGCTCGCCTCCGGTGCCACCCAGGGGGTCCTGTTAGTCCCGGCGCCGGGGAAGGAGCCCCCCAGGCCGGGTTTGTGGTGGCCACGGGTGGTGGGTGGGTGGCCAGGGCTGAGCTGATAAGGAATCCGTGCGGCTGATAACGAGCCCCGCTATCTGCAGCGGGGGGAGGGCAGGAGCCGCTCTCCCTGCGGGGCGGGGGCTGCCCTGGGCAGCAGCGAGGGCCTCCGGGACCCTCTCTCCTCGCTCCCAGGAACGAACGCCGGGACTTGGCACCGGCGGCTCCACCGGGACCAAGCCAGGCTCACGGCGTCCCCACCGGCCCTGCAGGGGGATTGGGGTGGGATGAGGAGCCAGACCCCCCCCTCCCCGGAGCAGGAAGGGCAGCGCTTGGCCCTGCACGAGGAGGGATCCGGCAGCTTCCTCCGAATCCACCAGAGTTACTCACATCCGACCGAGGAAGTGACCCCCCTCGGGCTCAGCTCCTGTCCCTCTGTGCCCCCTTCCACGGGCTGCGCTCCTGCTGGCAGCCCCCCCGCGGTGTGCCCCATCCCAGGGACAGCACCCCGACCCCTCTCCCCTCTGCTCCCTCACCCCAACCTTGCCCGTCGGCCCCCAAAACCGCCCCGCGCCCACCAAGGCTGGACACGGGTGGGTGCTGCGAGCCACGGGTTTATTGGGGGGGGGGGGGGATGCAGCACCCTCGGAGCAAGGGGCGCTCCGTGCGGGCACAGGGGACACTGGGATGTACTGGGACACCCGGGGTGGGCACCGGGGACACTGGGATGCGGATGGGGCTCACAGGGTGAGCGCTGGAGAGGGGCGAGCAGTAGGAGCCCCTCAGCCGGCCGTGGGCTGCCCCGCGGCCCCCGGGGCTAGAGGCCGAGGGAGAAGGTGCCCGAGTCGGTGGATTGCTTGTCCCGGGTGCAGGCCCCCAGCGCCCCGGGGGGACACGCCGTGGGGCTGGCGGAGGTGGCGGGCGCACCGGCCTCTGGCACCTGTGGGGCAGGGGACGGGCGCTGGGTGAGTCACTGTCCCCGGGGGGCCGATCGAGCCCTCCGGAGGTGCCCCCATCCCCAGGGCACCCCGGCCCCACGTCTGACCTCCTCGAACTTGCGGGCCTTGTAGTGCTCGGCGCCCTTGAGGAAGTTGAGCAGGATGATGTCGCACAGCACCGTGCCCTGGGGGCGGCAGCGTTGGGGTGGGGGGGGGGGCCCACGCTGTGGAGCACCCCCGGGACCCGCAGGGAGCCCGGCCGCTGTCACCCTGCGGCTGCGCTGTGTCCCCGTGCCCCACGGCCATGGGATTTCCCCCTTTTGCCCTGGGGGGTGTCACCACGCCGGGGCTGAGAACGGCCACAACTCACCACACCGATGGAGGTGAACGCGGCCACCGTGTTGATGAGGGTGGGGACGATGCCGAACTTCCCGGCCTGGGGGAGCAGAGCCCTTGTTGGCCAGAGCCCCCGAGCCCCCCGCGGCCCCCCGAGCCCCCGGCCCCACACGTACGCTGCCATACACCAGGACATCAAAGCGGATCCCAAAGGCCTTGGTGAGGGTGCGGCGCTCGGAGCCATTGGGCCAGCGGTAGTACCGGGCGTGCCTGCGGGGCCGCGGGGACACGGGGACGTGGGGACAGGAGCCACGCCAGGCAGCACACACCCCTGTGCCGGGCGCGTCCCGGCCGTACCTGAAGTTGTATCCAGGGGCGGGGGTCCGGGCCAGGCTGTCCAGGCGGGTGAAGGAGTAGCGGGGCAGGCAGCGCTCCCAGGCCCGGTCCAGGTCACACACCCACCCGATCTTGATCCCCAGCACCCCGCCCTGCCCCAGCCCTGCGTCAGCACCACGGACCCCAGACCCACGGCCCCAAGTCCCCGCAGCTTCACAGCCCTGTGTCCCCTGGCCCCATGCTCCATGTCCCATCCCACATCCCCATGCCTCCAAGTCCCCCGCCCCTGTCTCAAATCCCCGTGTCCATACACCCCATGTCCCCATGCCCCGTATCCCAAACCCCACGCACCCACATACGTCCGTGTGCCGAGCCCCACGCCATCACTGTGTCCTGTGTTCCTGTGTCCCCATGTCCTGTTCCCAACATCCCACACCCCTGCACCCCTATGTCCCCATGTTCCACGTCCATGTATCCCACCACCCCATGCCCCTCCCATCCCATGCCTCATGTCCCCATGTCCCACATCCCCACATCACAGGTCTCTGTGTCCCCAAGCCCCATGCCCTCACATCCCGCCTGCCCGTACCCGTACGTCCCCACACCCACCCCGTTCCCCCGCCGTGTCCCCCGTGCCCCCCGCGTCCCCGCTCACGGTGGCAGCCAGCGCAGGGAAGTCCTGCCCGGCCAGACGTGCCACGTCCCCCAGGCGCAGGATGGGGCACAGGGGCTGCAGCTGTGGGTGGAAGCGGCACCGGCCCAGCTCCACCCCACTGCCTGGGGGTGGCAGGTTGGTCCTGGGGACACGGGGGGACACAGGGGGACAGGGAGGGATGTGCCATCAGGCAGCAGTCTGGGGCTCGTGGACCCCCATCCCAGTGTTCCCCCACCATCGTGAGCCTGTGTCCTCATGTCCCCCCGTCGCCGTGTCCCTGTGTTACCCTGTCCCCCTGTCCTCGCGTCCCCCCGTGTCCCCCCGTGCCTTGTGCCACTCACTTCTCAAAGCCGAAGAGCGGGAAGCGGATGCTGTTCTTGATGAGGAGGGTGAAGTTCTCAGCTTCCAGCATGACGGGGCTGGAGCAAAGGGGGTGACGCTGGGGACACGGCAGGGGGCACGTCCCCTGCTCCTCCCTGCGTCCCCTGTGTCCCCCCGGCCCCACTCACACGTCAACAGTGTCCACCTCGGGCGGGCACCAGCCCTGGATCTCGCAGGTGCGCAGGGTCGCGTTGTAGGCGATGCAGCGCCCCGTCAGCATCCCTGGGACCCCGAACCCCTGTCAGCACCCCTGGGACTCCCAAACCCCTGTCAGTACCCCCGGGAGCACCCCTGGGACTCCCAAACCCCTGTCAGTACCCCCGGGAGCACCCCTGAGACCCCAGACCCCCGTCAGCACCCCTGAGACTCCCAAACCCCTGTCAGTACCCCCGGGAGCACCCCTGAGACCCCAGACCCCCGTCAGCACCCCTGGGACTCCCAAACCCCTGTCAGTACCCCCGGGAGCATCCCTGAGACCCCAGACCCCCGTCAGCACCCCTGAGACCCCAAATCCCTGTCGGCACCCCTGGGACCCTGAACCCCCGGCTCCCCCAGACCCCCAGCTCCCGCATCAGAGCCCCGGCCCCCCCCAGTCCCCTGAGCCCACCAAGGATCCCTCACTGCTTCCCGTGGTGGCTCCCCCTGTCCCTCCGGCCCCCTCAGCCCCCGTTCCCACCGGGATCCCTCACCGTTGCTCGTGCCTGGGCTCAGCTCCCGGCAGTCCCGGTCCGCCGAGCAGTGGAACGCGGCTTCGCTCTGCGGGGCGGGGGTCAGCGGGCGGGGGGCTCATCGAGGGGTCCCCCCGAGCGCTCCCCGCCCCCCCGCACCTCCGGGCACAAGCCCTGCTCCTGGTCCTCGGTCCGGATCTGCTTGGTGACCACCACGAACACCGAGGTGCCCTGAGGGACGTGGCTGTCACACGACCCGTCCGGGGGGGTGGCGAGCTGAGGCGGGGGTTGGCCCCGCGCCCCTCGGCGACCCCTCCGGTGCCCGGTCCTCACCTGGGGGGGCGTGACGTAGTCGGCCGTGTCCATCACCTGCCCCGCGTAGCGCCCCACGCCCTTCACCTTGGTGACCACGGAGGACTCGATGGCGGTGTCCCGCACCTGGTACGCTTTCTCATGGAGGAACACCCAGCTGGGACAGCACCGCGGGTGACGCTGGGGACAGCCACCCCCGGGCACCACCGGCAGCCCCCGGACCTGCCCCTGGCTCGCGGTCCCCGACAGCCGCTTGTCATCCCCCGCCGGTGGCTGCTGTCAGCCCCCGGGAGCACTCGGGGACAGGGACCCCCTCCGGTCATCCCCTGGGGCCGAGCGGCTTCTCCGCTCCTCGGTGCCACCCACAGTGTCACCCGCCAGAGATGCTGTCCTGGCTGTCCCCCGTGTGTCCCCCGTAACGACAGCTCGCTGTCCCCGTCATGTCACCTGCGCTGCCACCCTCCTGCCACCCGCACCGGCACACTCTCTGGCTGTCCCCGCCGTGTCAGCCGCACCGACACCCTCTGTCCCGGCTGTCTCCGTCGTGCCACCCGCTCCGGCACACCTCAATTCCCGGCGCTGACACATTTTGTCACCCGCTCTCGCGTCCCTCCTCTGCTCCATCGCTCACCGCTCCCGGCCTGGCCACCCCCTCACCCCGCACCGCCGGCCGGGTGTCCCCTCGCTGTCACCCCCCCATCACCCGCGTCACCCCCGGGTGCCGCCTGCAGCAGCAAGCGGGAGTCGCCGCGGTGCCGGGAAGAGGGTGCGGGGGGTGTCCCGGGGGATGTCCCGGGGCGGCGCGTCCCAGAGGTGCCCGAGAGCTGTCCCGGCGGCTGCCGCGGGGCTCACCCGACGAAGTAGGCGAGGATGAGGAGCTGGACGCCGCGGTTGACGACGCCCACCACCCAGCTCTTCACCACCACCGACTTGGTGGTCTCGTACGAGAAGAAGTCGCTCACCCAGCGAGTGCGGGAGCGCGGCGGGGGCATGGGCAGCGCGGAGGGCGGCCAGCGACGGGGGTCCGGGCAGGGCAAGGCAGGGCTACGGGCAGGGCAGCGGCAGGCAGGGCTGCGGGAACGGAGGGCGATGCGGGAAGGGCAGGGCAGGGATGCGGGCAGTGAGCGGGGATGCGGGCAGGGCAGGGCGCGGGCGGCGGTGCGGGCAGGGGTACCGGCAGGGGCACGAGCAGGGTGCGGGTACCGGCAGGGTGTGGGCGGCAGCCCGCAGGGGTGCGGGCAGCGGGGGCGGGCGGAGGCGGGGGCAGGGCGGGGGCCGGGGGCGGGGGCACGGCCCGGGGGGACGGGAGGGGTCGCCCCCCTTG
>NW_024581033.1:311690-329937 GCF_017639235.1 Corvus kubaryi
GGGAGCAGGTTCGGGGCGGCGGGGCAGGCCCGGGGTTGGGGGGCGCTTGGGAGCTCGGTCCCGGAAGGAATTTGGGGGTGCGGCGGGTGGTTTGGGGCGCGGAGAGGCCGCATCGGGGAGGGGAAGGGCAGGGGTGGGGGTGTTGGAGCGGTGCGATGACACAGCGGTGGCCGAGGGGTGCAGGAGGGGGTGGCCCCCGGGCCAGGGCACATCCGGGGAAGGGGGCGGGAGGGGCCGGGGTCGCCGCCGCCGGTGATTCAGGTGCCCCCGCGAGAGGCAGCGCCCGAGACTGGGGGTGGGAGCAGCTGTGTGGGGGCTGAGGTGTGGTTCTCGGGGCGCTGGGGAGCGCCAGGAGCCCGTCGCCAGCCCGGCTCACCCGCTGTCCCCCCGCAGCTGCCCTGACTGTGTCCAGTGCCGCTGCCCCGGGCATGCCGGGCTGGGGGGGCTGCTGAACCCCTCCTGAGCTCGTCCCCGTCCCCTCCCGCACCCCGCAGCCGCCATGGCCGATACGCTGGAGTTCAACGAGATCTACCAGGAGGTGAAGGGCTCCATGGTGAGCGAGGGGACGCGGGGACGGCCCCAGGGGCACTTCTGGGGTTGGAGTGTGTTGGGGTGTGGATGGGGGAGCGAATGTTGCGTGGTGAGGAGGGCGGGGGCCACGAAGCTGTGGTCGGTGGTGTGGGTGCCTGGGGGGCTGCACCCAAAGGGGCCCTGGTTCCCCCACGGTTCCAGGGGACCGAGTCCCGTGATGCCCGGCTCTCCCGCAGAACGATGGGCGGCTGCGGCTGAGCCGGCAGGGCGTCATCTTCAAGAACAGCAAGACGGGGAAGGTGGACAACATCCAGGCCTCGGAGCTGGCCGAGGGCGTGTGGCGACGCGTGGCGCTGGGGCACGGCCTCAAGCTGCTCACCAAGAACGGCCACGTCTACAAGTATGATGGGTTCCGGGAGTCGGTGAGTCCCTGTTCCCTGCTCCCGCTGCCTTGGCCCTGGCCCTGGCCCAGCCGTGCTCCCTGCGAGCCCCAGAACAGCTCTGCCCCCTGCGTCTCCGTGCCCGGGGGCTGTGTCTCGCGTGGGGCTCTGGGTGTTTCCTGATGGCGTGCCCTCCCTCTCGCCCAACCCAGGAATTTGACAAGCTCTCAGATTTCTTCAAGGCCCACTATTGCCTGGAGCTGGCGGAGAAGGATCTGTGTGTGAAGGGCTGGAACTGGGGCACAGTGAGGTTTGGAGGTAAGTCCCAGTGGCAGCCTGAGGCCGTGGGGCAGGATGTTCCCACCGGCGTGGCTGTTCTGCTGCCCCAGCCGCTCCCTTGGGAGCAGCTGCTTTCTAGCGATGTTTCTAGGGATTTTGGGAGAGGAGCGGGACTGTGTCTGGAGATGGGATTTGGGGGGCACAGCTCTGAGCTGGCTGTGACGTTCCCCACAGGGCAGCTGCTGTCCTTCGACATCGGGGAGCAGCCGGTGTTCGAGATCCCGCTCAGCAACGTGTCCCAGTGCACCACGGGCAAGAACGAGGTGACGCTGGAATTCCACCAGAATGACGATGCCGAGGTCTCGCTCATGGAGGTCCGGTTCTACGTGCCCCCCACCCAGGAGGACGGCGTGGACCCCGTGGAGGTGCGTGGAGCTGGCAGGGGGGCGGGGGGTGGCAGTGAGGGCCCTTTTGTGACCGCTTCCCTCGCAGGCCTTCGCCCAGAACGTGCTGTCCAAGGCGGACGTGATCCAGGCCACCGGAGACGCCATCTGCATCTTCCGGGAGCTGCAGTGCCTGACGCCGCGCGGGCGCTACGACATCCGCATCTACCCCACCTTCCTGCACCTGCACGGCAAGACCTTCGACTACAAGATCCCCTACACCACCGTGCTGCGCCTCTTCCTGCTCCCGCACAAGGACCAACGCCAGATGTTCTTCGTGGTGAGCGGGAGGGCCACAGCCCTCCCCTGGGAGGGCAGCGGGGGTGGTTCAGGGCGGTTTTGTGTCCTCACCTCCCCCTCGCTTTCCAGATCAGCCTGGACCCCCCGATAAAGCAAGGCCAGACCCGCTACCACTTCCTGATCCTGCTCTTCTCCAAGGATGAGGACATCTCCCTGACCCTCAACATGAATGAGTGAGCTCCCCCCGCTGCCAGGCCACCTCCCAGACCCCTCCCTGGATCCTGAGGGAGGTGCTGACCCCCCCAGACCCCGTTCTCACCTCTGCCCTCCTTCCCTCCACGCAGGGAGGAGGTGGAGAAGCGCTTCGAGGGGCGGCTCACCAAGAACATGTCGGGGTCCCTCTACGAGATGGTCAGCCGGGTGATGAAGGCACTGGTGAACCGCAAGATCACCGTGCCCGGAAACTTCCAGGGGTGAGTGGCTGCAGCGCCAGTCCCTCTCTTCCCTCCTCATTCCCATGGCCAGCAGGGAAGGGGGTCTCTGTGCCGGGGAGCAGGGCCTGGCTGCCGGGGCTGGGCACGGTGTTTGTCCGCACGGACAGCGGAGTTTGCCCCGCAGACACTCCGGAGCCCAGTGCATCACCTGCTCCTACAAGGCCAGCTCGGGGCTGCTGTACCCGCTGGAGAGGGGCTTCATCTACGTGCACAAGCCCCCCGTGCACATCCGCTTCGACGAGATCTCCTTCGTCAACTTTGCCCGCGGCACCACCACCACGCGCTCCTTCGACTTCGAGATCGAGACCAAGCAGGGCACCCAGTACACCTTCAGCAGCATCGAGAGGTGGGTGTGGGCTGGGGGGCCAGCCCGGCCATGCCCGCCAGGGCTCCCCGGCAGCCCAGCCCGACCGTGCCTTCTCCCACAGGGAGGAGTACGGGAAGCTCTTCGACTTCGTCAACGCCAAGAAGCTGAACATCAAGAACCGGGGGCTGAAGGAGGTACCGGCCGCGCGGGGCCGGGCTCGCGCCCGCTGGCGCCAGCACCGCCTTCTCCCAGAATCCGGCTGCTTTTCCCTCCTTTTTTCACCTCTCTTTTCTCTCCTTGCCCTTGTAGAGGAAAAAGGTCCGTGCGATATCCCTTCCTCTTTCTCCTCCTCCTCCTCCTCCTGGTGCAGGTTTCCTGTGCATGGCCGTGGTGGTCTCTGACTAACCCAGTAACCCCAGCGTGGTGTGCGAGGGCCCCCCGTAACCCCCATAACTGCTCTGCCCCTCTCTCCGGGGCCCTGAGGGGGGAAGGAGGGGACGTGGCCGTGTCTGGCCCCTGCCCTGTGCATGCCCAGGGCCGTGCTCACCCAGGGCTGTGTTCCAGAGGGGCAGTGTGCCTGGGGGGCACAGGGAGCAGCTCTCACCCTGCCTCTCTGCAGGGAATGAAGCAGAGCTACGATGAATATGCCGACTCTGACGAGGACCAGCACGATGCCTACTTGGAGAGGATGAAGGAGGAGGGCAAGATCCGGGAGGAGAATGCCAACGACAGCAGTGACGGCTCCGGGGAGGAGACAGGTGAGGGCTGGGGCTGAGGGGCTGCTGCGGTGCTCCAGCTCCTGTTCCTCGTGAGGATCCGAAGCACTGAGCCCTCGCTTTCTCCTCCAGATGAGTCCTTCAACCCTGGAGAAGAGGATGACGACGTGGCTGAAGAGTGAGTAGAGGCCGGACAGGGCTCTGTCCAGAGGCCCTGTAAGAAGGTGCTGTTCTAGGGCTGTGTGAGCATTGAGAGATGCTCACAGCATGAATGGGATCACCTGGATTTGGGAATGTGCAGCCCTGGATTTGGGAATGTTGGGCAGCTGGGGCAGTTCTGGGCTTGCTCCCTTGTAATGGCATTAGGCAGTACGAGAGAGTTCTGGAAGGGACCAAGGGCTCCTGGGGAGGCCTTGGCTGCTCTGTCCGGGAAAGAGAACAGCTGGGAGGAGGGTTAAGGCCCCAGGCTGGGGTGAGGATGGGTGGGAGTGGTGGCAGGAGCCCTGTTTCCCCGAGAGCTCCAAACGTCCGGGAAGCAGAGCAGAGTGAGCCGTGCTCGTGGACGGCGATTCCCCTGAGGGCTGTTAGCGGGAGCACGGCAGCTCCAGCCCGGGAAGCCTCCTCGGGGCTGTGGTGTCTGGGGGCAGCTCCGAGGCCAGTGCCCCTGTGCAGGTTCGACAGCAACGCCTCAGCCAGTTCCTCCAGCGGCGACGGCGACAGCGACCGGGACGAGAAGAAACCGGCCAAGAAGGCCAAGATCGTCAAGGACCGCAAGCCCCGCAAGAAGCAGCCGGAGGTGAGGGGCTGCTCCGGGAGCAGGAGCAGCTCCTGGAGCAGCATCAGGCCTCACCTCAGCCTCTGCAGCCCTGGCCGGAGCTGTTGTCCAGGCCTGGCGTTGCTGCTCCAGATGGGTCCGGGCTGAGCCTCTCCCAAGGGCGCGTTGTTCCCGTGCCCAGCCTGTCCTGGTCGTTGTTCCGAGGTGTTGGGTGAGGGGTGCGTTGGGGTTCCATGGGTGTTCTCCACCTCCCAGAGCAAGAAGGGGAAGGACCCCAATGCTCCCAAGCGCCCGATGTCGGCCTACATGCTCTGGCTGAATGCCAGCCGGGAGAAGATCAAGTCGGACCACCCTGGCATCAGCATCACTGACCTGTCCAAGAAGGCTGGGGAGCTCTGGAAGGCCATGTCCAAGGAGAAGAAGGAGGTGAGGGGTGGGAGGCCCAGGGGGCAGAGCTGGGCCTGGTACAGGAGGGGAGGCCGGATGTGGGAAACCCCTCCTTGCTCCTGGGAGCATGGAGCTGCACTGGTGGGGAGTTGGGAAGGGGCGGGGACGTCCTCGGGCTGGTGAGCTGGGTGATCAGAAGTGGGAGCAGGGTGGGCTGCAGGAGGATGTTGGAGGAGGAGGGGGGGCCTCGCTGACCCCGTGCTCTGGCTGCAGGAGTGGGATAGGAAGGCGGAAGACGCCAGGCGGGACTACGAGAAGGCCATGAAGGAGTACAGCAAGGCTGACAGCCACAGGGGGTGAGCGTGCTGGCAAGGGGCCGGCAGGGCTTGGCCCCCCAAAATCGGGCTGTTCCCGGGGCCAGCGCTGCCAGCCAGGTAACGCCACTGCTCTCCCCTCTGCCCACCCAACCCCACGCAGGGAGAGGTCCAAGAAGAAGAAGAAGAAGCAGGAGAAGCAGGTGAAGGGGAAAGGGGACAAGAAAGGTGCCACCTCCAAGTCCTCGTCCTCCAAGTCCCCGGCTAAAGGCATGAGCGACAGCTTCAAGAGCAAGGAGTTCGTGTCCAGCGACGAGAGTTCCTCTGCAGAGAGCAAGAAGGAGGTGGGGGTCTCAACTGGGGGAGGTCCTGGCCCCTCTTCCCTGGGAAACAACTGTCTGGGAGGGTCCCCGCCCCTCTCCTCTCGGGGAACATCCTGGTGGCTTCTGCTGGAGAGGCTGGGTCCTCCTGGTACCTCGTGTCCGTGGTATTTGGCCATCCCTCAGGGCTTATCCCCAGGCCAGCACCATCACGCTGTCCCTGCAGTGGGGCCACGGGAGGAGTGGGGGATGCTGCCCTGCCTTCACTGTCCCCTGCTGACCTCCTCTCCGTCCCCGCCCGCAGGACTCAGAGGACGAGGGCGCTGCCAGCCCGCCCCCCAGCTCCGAGGACTCGGCGTCCGGCTCGGATTAGCCCCGTCCCGGCTGGCTCCAGGCTGGTTCCCGGTGGGGAGAGGACTGGGCGGGCCGGCCCCGCGGCAGGGACCGGCATCCCGGGCTCCCGGAGGCTCCCACCCGGAGCGGGGCCAGGCTCCCCTGTCCCCCCAGCACCCCGTGGCGGCTGGAGGTGCCAGAGGCTCCTCAGTCCCTCACTCCTGTTCCCCATCAATTTATTTTTTCTAAACACTTGGGTTTCTCTCCTTTTCTTTCCTTCCCTCGCTGGTTTTTTTTTGGTGTTGTTTTTTTGTATTTTGGGTCCGTTCACATGGCAACTCGGGTTGAATAAAAAAAAAAATCCCACTGATGGTGTTTGTGTGGGTGTGGGGCTGGCTCCCCCATCCCTCCTTCCTTCCTGCAGCCATCCGGGAGCTCGTTCCCCTCCTTGAACCGCTTCCAGGGCTGACTTCATTCTCTCCCCACCCTCCATTAGCGGCCCCCAGCCCCTGCTCAGCCATCAGGGCTCCTAATTACAGCCCCTCGCTCGATCCTGATGCCATTTGGGGGTTTTTCTACCTCCCTCGTGAGGGGGTTGATCCGATTAAGTCCCGTTTCCCCTCCGGTGTTGATTGCGGCCAGTTCCCGGTCCCCCATGGCTGCCTCTTCCCCCCTCCTTCCACTGCCTTTACTGGCACCGCTGGGATGGGGCTGCGGGGAAGCAGGAGCCCCCCGGGGCGGAAGCCGCGGGTCCCCGGTGGGCACAAGGGGCCCTGGACCCCCAAATGGTGGGGGGGCTCCATTGTCACAGCAACCTCCACCTAACTATGCACTGCTGCCCCTCTGGCGGCTGCCCCACGGTTGAAGGACACCGGGAACGGGACGATTTTGGGTCCGGGGGTGCCCGGGGGGTCCTGCCCGGCTGCTCCCGCCCCCGAGGGTGATCCGGGGGGCGCTGGAGGTCTCCGGCCCCTCCGGCCCCCCCTCGGAGGGCTCTCTAGCCGCCCCTCTCGATGGTCCGCCCGCCACGCGGCGCCGCTCTGCCCCGCCCCTCGCCGTCGGGGGCGCGGCCTGGCGCTCATGAATATGCATGAGCAGCGCCGGTGGAGGGTGAGTGGGGGTCTCTCTGCCGGGATGGGGCTGCGGGGAACCGGGAACCCCCCCGGGCCCGTGGCGCCCGCCGGGGGACCACGCGGCTTCAGCCGCGGCGGGCAACACGGGCCCGGGACCTCCCGAATTTGAGGGGGGGGCTTCGTTGTCATGGGGACGGCGCTAGGCCGCGGTCGCGGCCTACTCAGCCACTCGATCGGAGGCTTCGTTGTCGTGGCAACGAGGGTAGGCCGCGCTGGCGGAGGACCCCGGGGGGGCCGGACCCGCATCCCGGGGCCCCGCCGCCATCCCGGGCTGGGACACGGGCCCGATGGTTTCCAGATGTGGGTTGTGGCGGCGGTTCCCCCGCGGAAGGCGCGAGGAGGGGGGTCTTGGGGAGGGTGGACCCCGGCGGGGCAGGAGGGAGCGAGGCGGGGAGGGGAGGGCAGGGCCGGGCCGGGAGGAGGCACCGAGCGGGTTTTTCCTGTCCCCGCAGCCCCGGTGAGTCACGGGAGAGGCGGCGGCGGCAGCGTGAGACCCGTGGGGACACGAGCCCCTCCTCCCCGCCCGCCCCGCGCCCCCCAGGCGTGTCCCCGGCCCGCCGCCGGCATGCGGCTGCTGTGGGGAAGGTGAGCGCGGTGCTCGCGGCCCCTGCTAAGGGCTGGCGGAGGGGCTCGGGGCGCCGGGCGGGGCCTCCCGGGCGGCCGGGGGCTCGGGGGGCCGGGGGTGGCCTGGGCAGGGAGCTGAGATGGGGGCTGGGGCAAACCGGGGGCCAGCCCGGCGCGGGGGGCTTGGCGAAGGTCGGCAGGAGTGACACGTGTGTGTTGGGACAGGTTAGCGCAGGGTCAGACAGGTAGAGGAGGGGCCCCACGGCGTTAGGGAGCGTACCGCGGGGTCGGGGTGGCTCCGGGGGGGTTGGGGCGGTGGCCGGGGCTGCTGCCGGGCAGGGCTGGCTCAGGTGAGCCGGGCCCGATGTGCCGAGGGTGGCATCGCGGCGCGATCACCGCTTGGCGCAGCTGGACGGGGCTCGGCACAGGGCCCCGCAGGGCGCTTGGGCTCCCCCAGGCTCGGGGCGCTCTCCGAGACGATTCTCCCTCTCTCCCTAGGGGCTGACCCTGCACCGTGCCCCAGCGTCGCCATGGCCTCCCAGCCGCAGCCCCTCTGCCCCGCCGTGCCCTGCGCCTCCCCTGCCGGCACTGGGGGGGCCGGGCTGGCCGGCAGCCCCGACAAAGGTCAGTGTCCCGGGCTGGGGGGAATCGGGGTGGAGGGGCTGCTGGGGCAGCCCCCTCAGAGCTGTTCCCAGCTGTGGGGGGCCGCACCACTCCGCTGACTCCGGCCCCCTCCCTGGCCCTCCGCAGGCATCGCGCGCCCCAAGCCACCGGTGCGGCCTAAGCCTCGCGTGCTGCCCAAGCCGGCCGTCCCCGCCAAGCCCCCGGTGCTTGCCCCCGCACCGGGCCCGCGGCACCCCCGGCCCGAGCTGCCCTCGGCCGAGAAGATGAATCGCCTGGCCGGGCCCCAGCCCTACAGCGGGGGAGGCACGGGGGGGCCCCTCCGGCGCCCCTCCTTCACTGTCAAGTCGCCCGAGACCCCCAATGGGAAGGGGCTCTCATTGCCCGCGGTGGCAGCCACCGAGGAGGAGGTGTCCCCGGCCCCGCCAGCCCCCTCGCGCAAGGGCCCGGCGCCCTTCAAGGTGACGCCGGTGCCGGTGGCCGCCAGGCCGGAGCGGTTCCCTGGCACCACCGTGGAGGAGATCCTGGCCAAGATGGACAGCAGGGAGGGCCCAGGCAGCCCAGACCGGGCCTGGCTGTCGCCCTTCTGCACCGACTCCTCCTCCCGCTTCGGCTCCAAGACCTTTGCTGCCTTCCGGAAGCGTCCCAGCGGGGAGGCTGATGGAGACCCCGCCGGCGAAGCCCCCCAGGTGCCCCAACCTGCGGCAGAGGGAACGGGGGACGATGGACACCCTGTGGCTGAGACGAGGTGAGGGCCCGGGAGCTGACGCCGGGAGGAGAGTGGCAGTGGGAGCAGGGGACATCACTCCGAGCCGTCCCGGGGCTGGGAATGTAACGGAGCTGAGGTCTGGTCGCCGGCACGGGGCCCGGGTTCCTCCCGAGCTGCAGTGCCTCGAGCTGCTTCCGTGGGAAGGCCGGGGCGGCCAGTGCCGACCGCAGGAAGGGCTGTCCCGGGCCAGGAGCTGCCTGCGGGCGAGCTCCGAGCCAGCCTCTGGGCTGGGAGTAACAGGCCGGGGGTTGCACCCCCAGGAAATGCTCCTGATTTTCCAGCCTTGCTATTTTCTCCCTGCTGGGCCATGCCAGGGCACAGGGAGCAGGCAGATCGGCGGGACTGCCAGCTGCAGGATGTCCTGGGCCAGAGCCAGGGCTTGGCCACGCTCCCGAGAGCTGGGCACCTCAGGGAGAGCTGGGCGGGGGCTGCCTGCTCAACTCTGAACAGGAGTGTGAGAAACACGCTCCCAAAGGACCGAAAACTTTCCGGCAGAGGAGCTGGGGCTGCTTTGCCTCCTTTCCCTGGCAGCCCAAGCCAGAGACCGTGCAGCCGTGGCAGGGCCCGGCCCCTGTACCCTGCATCCTTGAAGGGTGGTTTGGGGCAGGGGTGCCTCGTGGGTGGTGGGAGAGTAGCACTGAGGCACACAGGGGGATTTACCCTCCTTCCCCTTTTCTCTCTGCAGCAGCTCCCCCCCAGCCGGGCCGAGCTGTGCCGGGGACCCCCGCGGACGCCGGAGGCCGCCGTCCCCCCCTGACGTGAGTGCTGGCCTCGCCCTCCGGCGCCATGGCGGCTCCGCTCCTGGGCTCTCTCCTTCGGGGCTCTCCTGTCTCCTCCGGGGCTCCCTCTCTGCGGGGTGCGTGTCTCTCCTTTCTCCTTGGGGTGCTGGCCGCCCCTTCCTGGGCCGGGGGGGGCCGGGGGAGGGTCAGTGCCCCCTGTGCCGAGAGCCCGGCGTGGGGCCCGGGGCTGTGGGGGTGGCGTGTGCCAACACCGGTGCCAGGCGTGGGCAGGGAGCAGCCGTGAGTCACCAGCTGGGGTTCGGTGACCTGGCAGGTATGTGGCAGGGCAGGCCCCGCGGGCACCCCGCCAGCCCCTTTTCCCCGTGCCGTGCTCAGGGCGGTGACCGGGACACCGGGCTGCGGTGACACCGCGGGTGGCCGCCTGGCCAGCGGCACCAGGTCACCCGGTGAGGGGCAGACCGCGGCAGTGCTGGGCAGGGGGATGCCAGCTGCGGGCAGGGCGGGGGGCTGTGCTGGGGGGGTTCTGACTTCTTCCTGCTTCATTTCTTCTCTCCATCTGTCCAGGCGCTCTGGGGGCAGCGGGGGGCCGGGCAGGGAGCGGGGCTGGGCCACCGGGAGCCGCCCTGGTTGAGTCACGCAGGAGCAGCCTGGTGCTGGCACGAAGCACGGGCACTTCCTGCCCCGGGTGCGGGGAGGGGAGCAGGGCTGGAGGGAGGGACCCTCCAGAGATTTGGGGGGCTGGCTTTGGGATGGATGACGTTCGGAGGTGCCTCTTGATTGACATGACCCCCCTGCCGGCTCTTTCCACAGCTTTCCTCTCTACAGCTGGGTGCCCTCGGACCTCCAGGCTCCCCAAGGCCCCCCACCTGCCCAGCCCCGGCCCCAGGAGCTCCTTTCCAGCCTGCCGAGCCCTCTGCCCCGGCCCCTGGCTCCCCTGATGCCCCCCCTGAGCTCCTGGCCCCGGACTCCCCCACACTGCCCCCCGGCTCCCCCGAATCCCCCGCTCGGCCTCCAGCCAGGGTCCCCGTCGCCTCCGTCCAGGCCCCGGGTGCTCCCTCAGCCACTGAACCCCAGCTCAGCGTGTCCCGTTCCCCCGGCTCCCCGCACACTCCGGGGGAGGGATCTCCTGGCACTGCCAGCCCCCCTGGCACTCCTGACCTGCCCCCGCGAGTCACCTGCCCCCCCGGCTCTCCCGAGGCTGCTGCCGAGTACCTGGGCCCCCCCAGCCCACCCCTTGCCAAAGCCTCTCTTCCCCCGGGCTCCCCAGAGGGACCTGATGACTCCGCAGTGTCCCCACCGTCCCCTGAGGGTCCTGATTTCAACCTCCCTCCCCGGGATGTGGGGCTCCGGCGCTCCTCAGAGGGGGTGCTGCGGCCCCCGCCCACGGGGCAGGGCCTGGGGGAGCTGGGGGGCTCGCTGAGCGCCCTGCCCCGGCCTGGAGACCTCCTGTCGGAGCCCTCCCTGGGCAGCGAGTCCGCGTGGAGCCTCTCCCAGTCCTTTGAGTGGACATTCCCGTCGCGGGGGGCACGCCTGCCAGCCTTCCCTCCCCGCTCCCCCATCCGGGAGACACCTGACTCGGGGCTCTCCGAAGAGGGGGAGTCGGATGGGGAAGCTACAGCCCCCGGCCCTCCGAAGGACAGCAGGTCTGAAGGATCTGACAGCCAGGAGGCGGAGGGGGCTCCGTGCCCAGGGGGTCCCGTGGCCCAGCGAGAGGCTGAGGGCTTGGCACAGGAGGAGGAGGAGGAGGAGGAAGGGGAGGCAGAGCAGGATGCTCCCGTGTCCCACTCCCCGCTTCATGTGACAGAGCCTGGCCAGGAGCCACCAGAACCTGAGTCCCCCCCCCAGCCCAGGCTCACCACAGCTGCCCCCCTGGGTCCAGCCCCCCCAGATCCAGCTGCTCCAGCTGACTCAGCCTGGGCAGGTGATGGCCCCAAGAGCCTGCAAGGTCCTGGGGGCCCAGGCCAGGCCGAAGGGCCCTCGCAGGGCCCTGACCCCCACGCCGACCCGGGCTGGCTGACGGAGCTGCTGGTGTCGCCCGGGGTCCACAGCTCTCCGGAGGTGAGGGGTGTGGGGGGCTCTGCGGGGTCAGGGTGGGCTGGGCTCCTCCTCCCTCCATGGGGCAGTGGGATGGGACAGGACGGGCGGGTGGTGGGTGGAGGCTGAGCAGGGCTGTGTGCTGAGGGGCAGGTGGCGGGCTCTGCCCTCTCCTCAGGATGGGCCCCGCCGTGCTGTGTCCCCGAGGTGTGTCCCTCCTTCTCCCCAGCTCCACTGCTGCGGGAGCCGGGGTTGCTCCACCCTCAAACTCCTCTCCCCTTTCTAACCTCTCTCCCCTCTAACTCCTCTCCCCTTTTTCCCCCAGAATCTGCTGGGCTGGTCACGGAAGGACCTGTGCAGTGAGTTTGGCATTGGCCGCCCTCGCCAGGACAGCACCTTCGACTGGAGCCACCCAGGTGTGTCCAGGGAGAGAGACTGGCCTGCTGAGACCAAGCAGGACCAGGAGTTCGGGACTAGATCCAGCTGGGGCAGCACCCACGGTGACAAGGACAGCAGTGCCCGGGAGAGCTGGAGCGGTGACTACAGAACAACGGAGCTGATGGGGGACATGAAACTGGGCTGCAGTGACTGGTCCCAGTCCCTTGGCACTGGGGAGAGCTGCCTGCAGGATCCAGACTTGAGTGCCAGCACAGCCAAGTGGGGCCAGGGCTATGGCAGCACGGAGGAGCTCGGCTCTGGACAGGCCAACTGGGGCAGCGGCCTTGGCACGGGACACATCCGGCAGCTGGACAAGGAGCCGCGCTCCGGGCAGCCCACCTGGGCAGGCAGGTACAGCGGCGGGGACACGGAGATGAAGGACAGGGAGCTCACCCCAGACTGGGCCGGTAAATACAGCAGCCGGGATGCTGGGAGCAAGGACAAGGATTTAACGCTGGGCTGGGCTGGCAGATCCAGCACTGGGGACACTGGGAGCCCAGATAAGGAGCTCAGCCCCGGCCGGCCAGCCTGGGACAGGGGGTATAACCCCAGGGACATGGAGAGCCAGGACCGGGAGTTCAGCCCCAGCCGGCCAGCCTGGACTGGTGAATACAGGGACGCGGAAAGCCAGGACTGGGAGTTCAGCCCCAGCCGTCAGGCTGAAGGCAGTGAGTACAGCACTGGGAGCGTGGATTCCCGGGACCAGGAATTCAGCCCCAGCGGAGCGGCCTGGGATAACAGGTACGGCACCCGGGACATGGAGAGCCAGGACCGGGAGTTCAGCCCCAGCCGGCCGGCCTGGACTGGTGAAGTCAGGGACATGGACAGCCAGGACAGGGAGTTCAGCCCCAGGAGACCAGCCTGGACCAGTGAATACAGGGAAATGGAAAGCCAGGACAGGGAGTTCAGCCCCAGCAGGCCGGGCTGGGATGGCAGATCAAGCAGCAGGGACACGGAGAGCTGGAGCCGAGAGTTGAGCACCAGCAGGCCAGGCTGGGATGACAGATCCAGCAGCAGGGACACGGAGAGCCGGGACCAAGAGTTGAGCCCCAGCAGGCTGGCCTGGGATGACAGATCCAGCAGCAGGGACACGGAGAGCCGGGACCGAGAGTTGAGCCCCAGCAGGCCGGCTGAAGCCAGTGAATGCAGCACCAGGGACCTGGAGGCCCAGGATGAAGTCAGTCCCAGCGGAGCAGCCTGGGGTGATGGATCCAGCACCAGGGACCTGGAGACCCAGGACAGTGAATTCACACCCAGCAGAGCAGCCAGGGATGGCAGGCACAGCACCGGGGACATGGAGGCCCGGAGTGGGGAGTTGTTCAGCCCCAGCAGAGCTGTCTGGGATGACAGATCCAGCAGCAGGGATGTGGAGGCCCAGGACAGAGAGTCCAGCCCCAGTGGAGCAGTCCGGCATGGGGAGCACAGCTCCGTGACCCCCAGGGAGGAAGAGCAGGAGCTGATCCCGGCCCGGCTGAGCTGGCCCGGTGAGGGCAGCGTCGGGCAGACCGGGCTGGTCAGGGGTGGCAAGGAGGACATGCCCAGCTCCCACCACCCCAATCCCCTGGCCCAGCAGCCGAGCTGGGGCGGTGCCCACCAGCAGGAGCGTGACAGCTCCGGCAGCAGGGACTGGGCTGAGGAGCTCCGAGCAGCTGAGTGCCACAACCAGTTCAGTCTCATCAGGACAGAGCGGGTGCCAGACCCCTGCAGTGCCAGAGCCTCGGATGGCTCCGTGTCCGGGGTCCTGCCACAGCCCCCCCAGGCAGGCTGGCACAGGGATCTCTCTCTGGACATGGGCAATGCCCGCTGGAGCCAGGATGTGGACAGCTGGAGTGTGGAGCCGCAGGATGCCGAGGCCAGGCGCCAGGAGTGGGCGAGTGCCTTTGGCGCCCGCTGTGCCGCCCGCAGCCGGGACCTTGGCGCGGGGGAGCGGAGCCTGGGAGGGGACATCGGCGCAGAGCACGGGTAAGGAGGGCACCGGTGGTGGCAGGGAGGGAGCAGCTTCCCCTGTGGCAGATGGAGGGGTTTGGGGCAGGGCTTGTGTTTTCTGGGGCTGGAGCAACTCTGGGGTTTTGTCTCCCAAGCAGGTCGGCCCCCAGCTCATCGATGGGTGACGTTCCAGCTGATCTCCCGGCTGCTGAGCCCCCCTGGAGCGAGTCACCCAGCCCCTCCGAGGAGGAGAAGGACCCCTCTGAGCTGGCCACTGCCCCGCAGAGCACCAGGGCCCGCCCTTTGCTGCCAGAGGCTGCCAGTGGGATCCCAGCGGACACAGGAAGTGAGGAACAGTCCTCAGACCACCCGGATGGGGAGAGCTCCTCGAGCTGGGGGGAGCAGCGGCTCTCTCTGGGTACCCCCCAACCCGAGGGGTCCATGGAGCAGGGGCAGGAATTTCCTCTTCTGGAGGTGAGTGGGGAGTGGGGAGATTCCAGTCACCCTGTAAGGCCTGGGACTGCCTGGCTGTCACAGGACGTGTCTGTGGATGGGGCTTTGCCCTCTGACCCTGCTGCCCCCAGGGTCGGCCGTGGGTTGAGGGCCCCCAGCACTGCTGTGGGTGTGCTGGCTGGGGTGGGGGATCCCTGGGCTCCCCGTGCCAGCTCTGACCTGTCCCCCGGGCTCGGCAGGACACGGAGCTCCTGGACAGCAGCGTGTTCCGCAGCAAGGCCAGCCTGGGCCGCAAGCGCCAGCACCGGGCACCGTCCGTGCGCCCCACCGCCACTGAGGGGGACAGCTGGATCTTCCGGGACTCCACGGGTGAGCCCAGCGGGGACAGGGACGGGAGCGGGGTGTCTGTCCTGGCACAGTGTCATGGTGACACTGTCCCTGTGTCCCCACAGAGCCCCGGCCAGCCCCGGCAGCGTCCTCTGACGAGGAGGCAGCGGAGGAGCCCCGGAGCCGGCGGATGCGCGGCTCCCCCTCGGGCAGGGGGGTCAAGGTGCCGCTCTTTCCTGGCCTCAGTGCCTCCGCCATCAAGGTGAGACCCTCGGACTCCTGTGCAAGGGAGGGTGGAACACAGGGAAACTGAGGCAGGGTGGGGCTGGGGGCTAAAGGCAGGGAGGAGGCAGTGGGGCGATTTGGGGGACAGAGCACTGTGTGTCTCCCTGACCTCTCTCTCTGCCCCCAGGCCAAGCTGAGGGGTCGCAACCGCTCAGCTGAGGAGGGGACATCGTCAGGGGAGAGCAAGGGGACCCCTCCTAAGGACCCCCACGTGCAGCGCTCCAAGTCCTGCAAGATCCCTGGTGTGAGTGGGAAACCCCCGACCCTGCCCCCCAAGCCAGAGAAATCCTCAGGGTGAGTGTGGGGTGCCAGGACCCTCATGGGGGCAAAAGGGGGGCTGAGGGCACTGGTCTGGGTGCCGGGGCTGGTTTTGGGGGGCTCATGCTGAGGCTGTGCCAACACCCCAGATCCGAGGCCTCTCCCCCCCACTGGCTGCAGGCGCTGAAGCTGAAAAGGAAGAAGCCTTGAGCGGGGTGAGTGGGGAATTTGGGGCAGTGCTGGGGACACACTCCCCCAGCTCGGGCTTCCCCATGTCCCTGGGGTCTGCACTGCTGGGGGGCAGCCCCCTCCCTCCTGTCTGCTCTGCCTGGGTCCCCCCGGGATGGGTCACCCCTGGGGGGGGCCCTGCAGGGTCCTCACCCCGTCCCCACTGTGTCCCTTCCAGGCTCGCTCCCCGACGCCGACAGCCGCTGTCCCCGGACCAGGGCTGTCCCCTCCCGTGGGGACACACACACACTCACCTATGCACTTTGTACGAGCTCGCAGGGTCCCTGTCTTCCCAACACCTCCTCCCCATCCCCCGTTTGTACCCTGTTCCCATAGTCCCCAAGGGGCTGGGGGTGGGCACGAGTCCCCCCTTCCCCTCCCCCCTGCTCGTGTATGGCCCCGGACACAGGGCGATGGGTCCGGCTCGTGGTGTCGCTGCCACAGACAATAAAACCTCGCTGGTCAGTTCAGGGGGTCCTGGCTCTTCTCCCAGGCCCTGCGTGGGGATCACAGAGGTCCTTGGGGAGGGGACACTGCGACCTCCACTGCCCACACAGGAGCTGTGCAGGAAAGAAGGGACACCTCCAGAACCCCTCTGTGCCCGCCGTAGGTGCACCCAACCAGGCCCCCCGGCCCTGCCCAAACACCGAGTGGGTGCTGACACCGAGACTTTATTGAGCTCTGAGGCTGGGGGTGCAGCCCCCCGTGCGGGGACAGCAGTGGGGGAGGCCTGGGGGCACCTGGGGGGGCTGAGCCCCTCATATCTCGCAGATGAAGGGCAGCCGCCTCTTGCAAGGCACGCTCCTCCAGCGCCCATCTGGGGAGAGAAGAGGGGGGATCAGCCCATCGCCCACCAGCACCCCCACCTCCAGGGACCCCCTCCAGCCCTCAGGGATACCTCCCAGATCCCCCAGTGCCAGCCCCCCGGTGCCACCTCTCCATCCCCAGCCCCTCAGCACCCTCCCCCCATCGCCCAGACCCCCCGAGAGCCCCCACTGACTGTTGGTGCAGAGGGTGGTGCAGAAGCGGCGGCCGGGCAGGGGGTGCCCGGGCAGCCACTGGCTGTAGTTCCAGGGGCTCCGGTCGGTCCAGTGGCAGCTCGGGTATGGGATCTGCCAGCAGAGAAAGGGTGTGGGGACCCCCAGCACTGGGGACAGTGGGGTGGGAATGGGACATCCAGGCTGGGCACTAGGGATGCTGGGGCAAGGCTGGAGCACCCAAGCGGGCACTGCAGACACGGGTGGAGTTGCAGCCCTGCTGGTGGGCACTGAGAACGCTGGGAATGGGATCGGGAACCCAGCTTGTGCACTGGGAACAGCGGGACGGGGCTGGGACACCCGGGGTGGGCACTGGGGACACTGGGAGGAGGCAGGGTGCCCCGAGGCCAGGGCAGTGGCGGTGGGACGGGGGTCCTTACGGCAGGCTGGCTGACGGCGCCGATCCAGACCTGGCCGGCGTTGGAGTGCCGGCGCGCCAGGAGCAGCAGGAAGGTGTTGGTGCGGGAATCGTGGATCGAGGCCAAGCGCCCGCGGAAGCGCCGGGCACAGATGCGCTGCAGGGACACGGCTGTCACAGGGGGGCACTGGTGCCCCCACCCTGACGCCCCAGCCACCCCATTCCACCGCATCCCACCCCATCCCGCCCCATCCCACCTGCGCACGGTAGAAGTTTCGGCAGCGGGAGACGACGACGTAGCGGCAGGTGGCGGTGCCCGGCATGCTGGGGACACCGAGCGCCCGCTTGTCACTGCCACCCAGGCACCCGCTGTACTCCTCGGGCACCTCCAGCTCTGTCACATCCTCCTCGTCCTCTGCCGCAGGGCTGGCGAGAGCTGGGGACACCGGCTGTGTCACCCTGGCATCAGGGGTGTCCCCGGGATGTCCCCGTGGGCAGGTGGGGTGTGGGGGGCACTCACCGGAGCGGCTGGCGGGAATTGTGCCCAGCAGGGCCAGGGCGATCAGCAGGCAGGGCCGCATGGCGTGGGCACACTGGGGACACCACTGGCACCCTCGGGAGATGCCACAGCCCCGTCACCCTCGGCCAGCCTGAGGACACCCCCCTGGGCCTCTGCCAGCCCCAGCGTCACCCTGTCCTCCCCATGTCCCCTCAGAAACCCCCCATATCCCCACTGTCCCTCCGCCATCCCCAGTGCCACTCCATGCCCCGTCCCCTCTGCCACCCCCAGTGCCATCCCCACAGCCCCCAGCCCTTCTGTGCCCACCGTGTGCCCAGTTCCTCACCTCCAGCCCTTGGGTCACCCCCTCTCCCGGGCACCCCGTGCCATTCTGTCCCCCACCATGCCCCCCCGGCACTCCAGAGCCCCCCAATGCCAGACTCGGGAACGCCCAACCCTGGCAGCTGAGGGCTGAGCCCACCCCCATGTCCCTGTCTGCGTTCCTCACCTCGGTCTTGGGGGGCTCTGCCCACTGCCAGCCTTATATCGGTGACAGGGACACATGGCCCTGACCACAGCCTTGTGACACCCCCAACCACCAACTGTTGGGGACACAGGGGGGGACACCCGGGGGGGCTCTGCCAGCAGCCTGCCCAGCCAGTGCCTGGGGTCTGCTTGGTCCGGGGCAGGGGGTGCAGGGCATGGGGAGGGGGCTGTGCTGCTTTGGGGTGCAGGGCTGTGGGGAGGGGCTGTGCTGCTTTGGGGTGCGGGGCTGTGGGGAGGGGGCTCAGGGAGTTTGGGGTGCAGGGTGTCAGTACAGGGGGCTCAGGGAGTTTGGGGTGCAGGGGTGTGGGGAAGGGCTGTGGTGCTTTGGGGTGCAGGGTGTCAGTACAGGGGCTCAGGGAGTTTGGGGTGCAGGGGTGTGGGGAGGGGCTGTGATGCTTTGGGGTGCAGGGGTGTGGGGAGGGGGCTCAGAGAGTTTGGGGTGCAGGGGTGTGGGGAGGGGGCTCAGGGAGTTTGGGGTGCAGGGTGTCAGTATGGGGGCTCAGGGAGTTTGG